>NC_056430.1:6113692-6158692 GCF_018296145.1 Oncorhynchus tshawytscha | reverse complement strand
AGAGAGGGGGAGGTGGAGGGGGGAGAGAGAGAATAAGGAGAGAGGGGGATGGAGAGAGGGGGAGGTGGAGGGGGCAGAGAGAAGAAGGGGGAGGTGGAGGGAGGGAGAGAGAGAAGAAGGAGAGAGGGGGAGGTGGAGGGGGGAGAGAGAGAAGAAGGAGAGGGGGGAGGTGGAGGGAGGGAGAGAGGGTAGGGGAGGGGAGGGGGCATGAACAAAGACATGTCAGTCAACCTCCACTTCCAGCTCCCTACAGAGAGGAGAGATGGTGTGTAGAGATGGACTATTGTTGATTTTCAGCTGGTAGACAACTTATTTTAGAAAACAAAAGCAATCCTTCAGACAGAGCAATCCTTCAGAGTAATCCTTCAGACAGAGTAATCCTTGAGACAGAGTAATCCTTCAGACAGAGTAATCCTTCAGACAGAGTAATCCTTCAGACAGAGTAATCCTTCAGACAGAGCAATCCTTCAGACAGAGTAATCCTTCAGACAGAGTAATCCTTCAGACAGAGTAATCCTTCAGACAGAGTAATCCTACATACAGAGTAATCCTACATACAGAGTAATCCTACATACAGAGTAATCCTACAGACAGAGTAATCCTACAGACAGAGTAATCCTACAGACAGAGTAATCCTTCAGACAGAGTAATCCTACAGACAGAGTAATCCTACAGACAGAGCAATCCCACATAAAGAGTAATCCTTCAGACAGAGTAATCCTACAGACAGAGTAATCCTTCAGACAGAGTAATCCTACAGACAGAGCAATCCCACATAAAGAGTAATCCTTCAGACAGAGTAATCCTACAGACAGAGTAATCCCACATACAGAGTAATCCCGCATACAGAGTAATCCTTCAGACAGAGTAATCCTACATACAGAGTAATCCCACATACAGAGTAATCCGTCAGACAGAGTAATCCTTCAGACAGCGTAATCCGTCAGACAGAGTAATCCTTCAGACAGCGTAATCCGTCAGACAGAGTAATCCTTCAGACAGAGTAATCCTTCATACAGAGTAATCCGTCAGACAGAGTAATCCTTCAGACAGAGTAATCCTTCATACAGAGTAATCCTTCAGACAGAGTAATCCTTCATACAGAGTAATCATGGTGATATTGACTGTTCACAAAACATCTTGAAATTTGGAGACCCGTTTAATATTTAGTATTTTGTTTTGTTTGAAATGGACTAGGGATGTCAGTTAGTCCATCAGTTAACTTAAGTAAAACATTTCTCATTTTAGTTTTGTTTATAAGTATTAAAAATGCATTAAAAACATCCCAAATACACAATCACTACAACTCGAAACAACGATACGATGTAAACACTAGTTAACGTTGAGAATATGTCACGTTCTGACCTTTATTTCCTTTGTTTTGTCATTATTTAGTATGGTCAGGGCGTGAGTTGGGGTTGGCAGTCTATGTTTGATTTTCTATGATTTGGGTATTTCTATGTTTCGGTCTAGTATGGTTCTCAATCAGAGGCAGGTGTCATTAGTTGTCTCTGATTGAGAATCATACTTAGGTAGCCTGGGTTTCACTGTGTGTTTGTGGGTGATTGTTCCTGTCTCTGTGTTTTGCACCAGATAGGACTGTTTTAGGTTTTCTCACGTTTGTTGTTTTGTTAGTTCATTCGGGTACAGTTTCTTTATTAAAGAACAATGAATAACAACCACGCTGCGTTTTGTTCTGCCTCTACTTCACCTAAAGAAAACTGTTACAGAATAGAGAAAGTGTGCTATCTTAATTTACCTGATTTTTTTTTAATTACACCTTAATTAGAGCAAATTCAAGAACGTGTAATTAATGAATCGTGAACATACTAAATGAGCCTCACAAGGATTCATAGTTATAACAGTCAGTAAGGCACTGTAGATGTTTCCCTACTCTGTATTGACCAATAGTCTCATCTTGTCCTGCCTGATTGAGTCGTCCATTAGTACTCTGAGGTCAGAGGAGTAAAACGATAGCCAGATGGGCTCCCCTGGTTTGACCATCTGTCTACCGTTGTTCTCCGAGTCTGAGCCAAACCCTCTCTATAGATTACCATTGAAAGAGATGTGTTTATTGTTCTCGGTGTCAAGGATCAAGGAATTCATATATTTTTGTGCGATATTGCTGTCCGTATTACAAATTGGGCTTTATACAGTGTGGTAACTTTGATTTCCTTGCAGATTTGAATCTACTTGACAGTTAATGTGGATATACTTGACAGGTATTTTTTTTAATCAATATGGTAGGTCTACATAGAAGTCATAGACACTGTTGTACTAATATACTCGCTGTCCATATTGGCAGTACAAGCGATCCGCTTACCTCTCCTCTCCTCTTCTCTCCTCTCTTCTCCCTCTTCTCTCTTCTCCCTCTCTTCTCCTCTTCTCTCTTCTCCCTCTCTTCTCCTCTTCTCTCCACTTCTCCCCTCTCCTATTTTATCCTCTTTTATCCTCTTCTCTTCTCTCCTCTTCTTCTCTCTTCTCTTCTTCTCCCCTTTCCTTTCTTCTCCTCTTCTCTCCTCTCTTCGCCCTCCTCTCTTCTCCTCTTCTCTCCTCTTCTCTCTTCTCCCTCTCTTCTCCTCTTCTCTCTTCTCCCTCTCTTCTCCTCTTCTCTCTTCTCCCTCTCTTCTCCTCTTCTCTCCACTTCTCCCCTCTCCTCTTTTATCCTCTTTTATCCTCTTCTCTCCTCTTCTTCTCTCTCTCTCTTCTTCTTTCCTTTCTTCTCTTCTCTTCTCTCCTCTTCTCACCTCTCCTCGCCTTCTCTCCTCGCCTCTCATCTCTTCTCCTTTTCTTCTCTCCACTTCTCCTCTCTTTTCCTCTTCTCCCCTCTCAACAGCTAAGTGATGATCTCTGTATAATTACCAGCTTCTATTCTGGTCCTCTTTCGTCTCTAGATAGTCTTTAATTGATGCTAAATTGTAGTTGTTATTCAACACAGTGAATAAGAGAGGGTTTATTGATGGTGTAATTACTTTCTATCATGTCTTACATGTGCTCCTATCTTAGGCTGAGGGCACGTCCCTAATGAAGCCCTATGTTGCCCTGGTCAAAAGTACTGCATTATGAAGAGATTAGGTGTCATTTGGGATGCACTCCGTGCCTTTACAATTGTTGGCGGTGGGGTTGTTATAGCTACCCTGGAGTACATACTGTATCTATAACAACGGGCTGCTCCCAACCACCAACCGTTGGAACGTTCTGTCTTGACTGTCTGGGAGGTCATTCTAACAGGACAATAAAGTTAGTCTAACAGGACAATGAAGTTATTCTAACGGGACAATAAAGTTATTCTAATTGAAATGGTTTGAATAGAACCGATATCATAGACTAGAGCTCATTCATGTGTTAGGTACTTCGAGAGAAAAAAAGAGGAAAGGTAAAATGATCATTTAGATGTATTTATTAGAATGGGAAGATACAGAGAATCACAAAACATCTGATTGATTCAAATGACAGAACTTTTCCTGTGAGCAACAACTGCGATGGCATCTAATCAATACAATATGTTGATACTGTGATGGTATCTAATCAATACAATATGTTGATACTGTGATGGTATCTAATCAATACAATATGTTGATACTGCGATGGCATCTAATCAATACAATATGTTGATACTGTGATGGTATCTAATCAATACAATATGTTGATACTGTGATGGCATCTAATCAATACAATATGTTGATACTGTGATGGTATCTAATCAATACAATATGTTGATACTGTGATGGTATCTAATCAATACAATATGTTGATACTGTGATGGCATCTAATCAGTAGAATATGTTGATACTGTGATGGTATCTAATCAATACAATATGTTGATACTGTGATGGCATCTAATCAATACAATATGTTGATACTGTGATGGTATCTAATCAATACAATATGTTGATACTGTGATGGCATCTAATCAATACAATATGTTGATACTGTGATGGTATCTAATCAATACAATATGTTGATACTGTGATGGTATCTAATCAATACAATATGTTGATACTGTGATGGTATCTAATCAATACAATATGTTGATACTGTGATGGCATCTAATCAGTAGAATATGTTGATACTGTGATGGTATCTAATCAATACAATATGTTGATACTGTGATGGTATCTAATCAATACAATATGTTGATACTGTGATGGTATCTAATCAATACAAAATGTTGATACTGTGATGGCATCTAATCAGTAGAATATGTTGATACTGTGATGGTATCTAATCAATACAAAATGTTGATACTGTGATGGCATCTAATCAATACAATATGTTGATACTGTGATGGCATCTAATCAGTAGAATATGTTGATACTGTGATGGTATCTAATCAATACAATATGTTGATACTGTGATGGTATCTAATCAATACAATATGTTGATACTGTGATGGTATCTAATCAATACAATATGTTCATACTGTGATGACATCTAATCAATACAATATGTTGATACTGTGATGGTATCTAATCAATACAATATGTTGATACTGTGATGGCATCTAATCAGTAGAATACGTTGATACTGTGATGGTATGTAATCAATACAATATGTTGATACTGTGATGGTATCTAATCAATACAATATGTTGATACTGTGATGGTATCTAATCAATACAATATGTTCATACTGTGATGACATCTAATCAATACAATATGTTGATACTGTGATGGTATCTAATCAATACAATATGTTGATACTGTGATGGCATCTAATCAGTAGAATACGTTGATACTGTGATGGTATGTAATCAATACAATATGTTGATACTGTGATGGTATCTAATCAATACAATATGTTGATACTGTGATGGTATCTAATCAATACAAAATGTTGATACTGTGATGGCATCTAATCAGTAGAATATGTTGATACTGTGATGGTATCTAATCAATACAATATGTTGATACTGTGATGGTATCTAATCAATACAATATGTTGATACTGTGATGGTATCTAATCAATACAAAATGTTGATACTGTGATGGCATCTAATCAGTAGAATATGTTGATACTGTGATGGTATCTAATCAATACAATATGTTGATACTGTGATGGTATCTAATCAATACAATATGTTGATACTGTGATGGTATCTAATCAATACAATATGTTGATACTGTGATGGTATCTAATCAATAGAATTATAATCAATAGAATATGTTTATACGTATTACTTGCCATGATAACGGAATCACTTATGTTAAAATGCAATATTGTACTGTATTCATTTTCATTGAGTGGTTATAATTATGTACATGTGTTTTGTAAAGAGCTGGAATGACAATATTTATTTTATATAGTCTTCCTGATGGTTCATAAACAAAGCCTAAATGAATGCAGCATTGCTGATCCCAGGGTTACAAAATGATGGTCTCTTTCTTTTTTTTAAAATTCTCCCAAGTTTCCCAAAAAATCCCGGTTGGAAGACTCCGGATTTCTTGAATATTCCCTTCCCATTCCAGGAGTCTTCCAATTTGGGATTTATGGAAAACCTTGGAAATTTGGGGTAGAGTTACCAGATTTTTACAACCTTAAATGATCTCCTGTATTCTCTCTCCTACAGACAGTCTGTTCATTAAGCCCTTTCCTATTCAGACAGTAGCATCTCAATGCTACTATTCAGACAGTAGCATCTCAGTGCTACTATTCAGACAGTAGCATCTCAGTGCTACTATTCAGACAGTAGCATCTCAGTGCTACTATTCAGACAGTAGCATCTCAGTGCTACTATTCAGACAGTAGCATCTCAGTGCTACTATTCAGACAGTAGCATCTCAGTGCTACTATTCAGACAGTAGCATCTCAGTGCTACTATTCAGACAGTGCTACTATTCAGACAGTAGCATCTCAGTGCTACTATTCAGACAGTAGCATCTCAGTGCTACTATTCAGACAGTAGCATCTCAGTGCTACTATTCAGACAGTAGCATCTCAGTGCTACTATTCAGACAGTAGCATCTCAATGCTACTATTCAGACAGTAGCATCTCAATGCTACTATTCAGACAGTAGCATCTCAGTGCTACTATTCAGACAGTAGCATCTCAGTGCTACTATTCAGACAGTAGCATCTCAGTGCTACTATTCAGACAGTAGCATCTCAGTGCTACTATTCAGACAGTAGCATCTCAGTGCTACTATTCAGACAGTAGCATCTCAGTGCTACTATTCAGACAGTAGCATCTCAGTGCTACTATTCAGACAGTAGCATCTCAGTGCTACTATTCAGACAGTAGCATCTCAGTGCTACTATTCAGACAGTAGCATCTCAGTGCTACTATTCAGACAGTAGCATCTCAGTGCTACTATTCAGACAGTGCTACTATTCAGACAGTAGCATCTCAGTGCTACTATTCAGACAGTAGCATCTCAGTGCTACTATTCAGACAGTAGCATCTCAGTGCTACTATTCAGACAGTAGCATCTCAGTGCTACTATTCAGACAGTAGCATCTCAATGCTACTATTCAGACAGTAGCATCTCAATGCTACTATTCAGACAGTAGCATCTCAGTGCTACTATTCAGACAGTAGCATCTCAGTGCTACTATTCAGACAGTAGCATCTCAGTGCTACTATTCAGACAGTAGCATATCAGTGCTACTATTCAGACAGTAGCATCTCAGTGCTACTATTCAGACAGTAGCATCTCAGTGCTACTATTCAGACAGTAGCATCTCAGTGCTACTATTCAGACAGTAGCATCTCAGTGCTACTATTCAGACAGTAGCATCTCAGTGCTACTATTCAGACAGTAGCATCTCAGTGCTACTATTCAGACAGTAGCATCTCAGTGCGACTATTCAGACAGTGCTACTATTCAGACAGTAGCATCTCAGTGCTACTATTCAGACAGTAGCATCTCAGTGCTACTATTCAGACAGTACCATCTCAGTGCGACTATTCAGACAGTGCTACTATTCAGACAGTAGCATCTCAGTGCTACTATTCAGACAGTAGCATCTCAATGCTACTATTCAGACAGTAGCATCTCAATGCTACTATTCAGACAGTAGCATCTCAGTGCTACTATTCAGACAGTAGCATCTCAGTGCTACTATTCAGACAGTAGCATCTCAGTGCTACTATTCAGACAGTAGCATCTCAGTGCTACTATTCAGACAGTAGCATCTCAGTGCTACTATTCAGACAGTAGCATCTCAGTGCTACTATTCAGACAGTAGCATCTCAGTGCTACTATTCAGACAGTAGCATCTCAGTGCTACTATTCAGACAGTAGCATCTCAGTGCTACTATTCAGAGAGTAGCATCTCAGTGCTACTATTCAGACAGTAGCATCTCAGTGCTACTATTCAGACAGTAGCATCTCAGTGCTACTATTCAGACAGTAGCATCTCAGTGCTACTATTCAGACAGTAGCATCTCAGTGCTACTATTCAGACAGTAGCATCTCAATGCTACTATTCAGACAGTAGCATCTCAGTGCTACTATTCAGACAGTAGCATCTCAGTGCTACTATTCAGACAGTAGCATCTCAGTGCTACTATTCAGACAGTAGCATCTCAGTGCTACTATTCAGACAGTAGCATCTCAGTGCTACTATTCAGACAGTAGCATCTCAGTGCTACTATTCAGACAGTAGCATCTCAGTGCTACTATTCAGACAGTAGCATCTCAGTGCTACTATTCAGACAGTAGCATCTCAGTGCTACTATTCAGACAGTAGCATCTCAGTGCTACTATTCAGACAGTAGCATCTCAGTGCTACTATTCAGACAGTAGCATCTCAGTGCTACTATTCAGACAGTAGCATCTCAGTGCTACTATTCAGACAGTAGCATCTCAGTGCTACTATTCAGACAGTAGCATCTCAGTGCTACTATTCAGACAGTAGCATCTCAGTGCTACTATTCAGACAGTAGCATCTCAGTGCTACTATTCAGACAGTAGCATCTCAGTGCTACTATTCAGACAGTAGCATCTCAGTGCGACTATTCAGACAGTGCTACTATTCAGACAGTAGCATCTCAGTGCTACTATTCAGACAGTAGCATCTCAGTGCTACTATTCAGACAGTAGCATCTCAGTGCTACTATTCAGACAGTAGCATCTCAGTGCTACTATTCAGACAGTAGCATCTC
This sequence comes from Oncorhynchus tshawytscha, assembly GCF_018296145.1. Taxonomy (NCBI): domain Eukaryota; kingdom Metazoa; phylum Chordata; class Actinopteri; order Salmoniformes; family Salmonidae; genus Oncorhynchus; species Oncorhynchus tshawytscha. The sequence goes on along the minus strand of NC_056430.1, from coordinate 6,150,585 downwards.
AGTGCTACTATTCAGACAGTAGCATCTCAGTGCTACTCTTCAGACAGTAGCATCTCAGTGCTACTATTCAGACAGTAGCATCTCAGTGCTACTATTCAGACAGTAGCATCTCAGTGCTACTATTCAGACAGTAGCATCTCAGTGCTACTATTCAGACAGTAGCATCTCAGTGCTACTATTCAGACAGTAGCATCTCAGTGCTACTATTCAGACAGTAGCATCTCAGTGCTACTATTCAGACAGTAGCATCTCAGTGCCATTCTGAGCTACACAGAAAAAAATATACTTTGCTGAACCATCAAGCAAATGTTTTGCATAGACATCAATTTAAGTTGAACTCATGCAAAGGTCCCACGGTGAGATACATTCGGAGAGAAGAGAGACACAAACAATGGTGAGTCTGGGTTTTAACAACAATGTTCAATGGCACACTATGGGCCCTGGTCAAAAGTAGTACACTATATAGGTTGCCATTTGGAACGTACACCATGAATGAGTGATTTCCAGTAAGTGTCCACAGTAAATTCCATACACCATGAATGAGTGATTTCCTCTAAAGTCCAGCCCCCCATCTACAACTGTCCTGTCTGTCTGTCTCTATGTGAGAATTACCCAGCCCCCATCTACAGCTGTCCTGTCCTGTCTGTCTCTATGTGAGAATTACCCAGCCCCCTCTACAGCTGTCCTGTCCTGTCTGTCTCTATGTGAGAATTACCCAGCCCCCCTCTACAACTGTCCTGTCCTGTCTGTCTCTATGTGAGAATTACCCAGCCCCCTCTACAACTGTCCTGTCCTGTCTGTCTCTATGTGAGAATTACCCAGCCCCCCTCTACAACTGTCCTGTCCTGTCTGTCTCTATGTGAGAATTACCCAGCCCCCTCTACAACTGTCCTGTCCTGTCTGTCTCTATGTGAGAATTACCCAGCCCCCTCTACAACTGTCCTGTCCTGTCTGTCTCTATGTGAGAATTACCCAGCCCCCTCTACAACTGTCCTGTCCTGTCTGTCTCTATGTGAGAATTACCCAGCCCCCCTCTACAACTGTCCTGCTGTCCTGTCTGTCTCTATGTGAGAATTACCCAGCCCCCCGTCTACAACTGTCCTGCTGTCCTGTCTGTCTCTATGTGAGAATTACCCAGCCCCCTCTACAACTGTCCTGTCCTGTCTGTCTCTATGTGAGAATTACCCAGCCCCGCCTCTACAAATGTCCTGTCCTGTCTGTCTCTATGTGAGAATTACCCAGCCCCCCTCTACAAATGTCCTGTCCTGTCTGTCTCTATGTGAGAATTACCCAGTCCCCCTCTACAACTGTCCTGTCCTGTCTGTCTCTATGTGAGAATTACCCAGCCCCCTCTACAAATGTCCTGTCCTGTCTGTCTCTATGTGAGAATTACCCAGCCCCCTCTACAAATGTCCTGTCCTGTCTGTCTCTATGTGAGAATTACCCAGCCCCCCTCTACAACTGTCCTGCTGTCCTGTCCTGTCTGTCTCTATGTGAGAATTACCCAGCCCCCCTCTACAACTGTCCTGTCCTGTCTGTCTCTATGTGAGAATTACCCAGCCCCCCTCTACAACTGTCCTGCTGTCCTGTCTGTCTCTATGTGAGAATTACCCAGCCCCCTCTACAACTGTCCTGCTGTCCTGTCTGTCTCTATGTGAGAATTACCCAGCCCCCTCTACAACTGTCCTGTCCTGTCTGTCTCTATGTGAGAATTACCCAGCCCCCTCTACAAATGTCCTGTCCTGTCTGTCTCTATGTGAGAATTACCCAGCCCCCTCTACAAATGTCCTGTCCTGTCTGTCTCTATGTGAGAATTACCCAGTCCCCCTCTACAACTGTCCTGTCCTGTCTGTCTCTATGTGAGAATTACCCAGCCCCCTCTACAAATGTCCTGTCCTGTCTGTCTCTATGTGAGAATTACCCAGCCCCCCTCTACAAATGTCCTGTCCTGTCTGTCTCTATGTGAGAATTACCCAGCCCCCTCTACAACTGTCCTGTCCTGTCTGTCTCTATGTGAGAATTACCCAGCCCCCCTCTACAACTGTCCTGCTGTCCTGTCTGTCTCTATGTGAGAATTACCCAGCCCCCTCTACAACTGTCCTGCTGTCCTGTCTGTCTCTATGTGAGAATTACCCAGCCCCCTCTACAACTGTCCTGTCCTGTCTGTCTCTATGTGAGAATTACCCAGCCCCCTCTACAAATGTCCTGTCCTGTCTGTCTCTATGTGAGAATTACCCAGCCCCCTCTACAAATGTCCTGTCCTGTCTGTCTCTATGTGAGAATTACCCAGCCCCCCTCTACAACTGTCCTGCTGTCCTGTCCTGTCCGTCTCTATGTGAGAATTACCCAGCCCCCTCTACAACTGTCCTGTCCTGTCTGTCTCTATGTGAGAATTACCCAGCCCCCCTCTACAACTGTCCTGTCCTGTCTGTCTCTATGTGAGAATTACCCAGCCCCCTCTACAACTGTCCTGTCCTGTCTGTCTCTATGTGAGAATTACCCAGCCCCCTCTACAACTGTCCTGTCCTGTCTGTCTCTATGTGAGAATTACCCAGCCCCCTCTACAAATGTCCTGTCCTGTCTGTCTCTATGTGAGAATTACCCAGCCCCCTCTACAAATGTCCTGTCCTGTCTGTCTCTATGTGAGAATTACCCAGCCCCCTCTACAACTGTCCTGCTGTCCTGTCCTGTCTGTCTCTATGTGAGAATTACCCAGCCCCCCTCTACAACTGTCCTGTCCTGTCTGTCTCTATGTGAGAATTACCCAGCCCCCTCTACAACTGTCCTGCTGTCCTGTCTGTCTCTATGTGAGAATTACCCAGCCCCCTCTACAACTGTCCTGCAGTCCTGTCTGTCTCTATGTGAGAATTACCCAGCCCCCCTCTACAACTGTCCTGTCCTGTCTGTCTCTATGTGAGAATTACCCAGCCCCCTCTACAAATGTCCTGTCCTGTCTGTCTCTATGTGAGAATTACCCAGCCCCCCTCTACAAATATCCTGTCCTGTCTGTCTCTATGTGAGAATTACCCAGCCCCCTCTACAACTGTCCTGCTGTCCTGTCCTGTCTGTCTCTATGTGAGAATTACCCAGCCCCCCTCTACAACTGTCCTGTCCTGTCTGTCTCTATGTGAGAATTACCCAGCCCCCTCTACAACTGTCCTGCTGTCCTGTCTGTCTCTATGTGAGAATTACCCAGTCCCCCTGTCTCTCTACAACTGTCCTGCTGTCCTGTCTGTCTCTATGTGAGAATTACCCAGCCCCCCTCTACAACTGTCCTGCTGTCCTGTCCTGTCTGTCTCTATGTGAGAATTACCCAGTCCCCCTCTACAACTGTCCTGTCCTGTCTGTCTCTATGTGAGAATTACCCAGCCCCCTCTACAACTGTCCTGTCCTGTCTGTCTCTATGCGATAATTACCCAGCCCCCTCTACAACTGTCCTGCTGTCCTGTCTGTCTCTATGTGAGAATTACCCAGCCCCCCTCTACAACTGTCCTGCTGTCCTGTCCTGTCTGTCTCTATGTGAGAATTACCCAGCCCCCTCTACAACTGTCCTGTCCTGTCTGTCTCTATGTGAGAATTACCCAGCCCCCCTCTACAACTGTCCTGTCCTGTCCGTCTCTATGTGAGAATTACCCAGCCCCCCTCTACAACTGTCCTGTCCTGTCTGTCTCTATGTGAGAATTACCCAGCCCCCTCTACAACTGTCCTGTCCTGTCCGTCTCTATGTGAGAATTACCCAGCCCCCTCTACAACTGTCCTGTCCTGTCTGTCTCTATGTGAGAATTACCCAGCCCCCTCTACAACTGTCCTGTCCTGTCTGTCTCTATGTGAGAATTACCCAGCCCCCTCTACAACTGTCCTGTCCTGTCTGTCTCTATGTGAGAATTACCCAGCCCCCTCTACAACTGTCCTGTCCTGTCTGTCTCTATGTGAGAATTACCCAGCCCCCTCTACAACTGTCCTGTCCTGTCTGTCTCTATGTGAGAATTACCCAGCCCCCTCTACAACTGTCCTGTCCTGTCTGTCTCTATGTGAGAATTACCCAGCCCCCTCTACAACTGTCCTGTCCTGTCTGTCTCTATGTGAGAATTACCCAGCCCCCTCTACAAATGTCCTGTCCTGTCTGTCTCTATGTGAGAATTACCCAGCCCCCTCTACAAATGTCCTGTCCTGTCTGTCTCTATATGAGAATTACCCAGCCCCCTCTACAACTGTCCTGTCCTGTCTGTCTCTATGTGAGAATTACCCAGTCCCCCTCTACAACTGTCCTGCTGTCCTGTCTGTCTCTATGTGAGAATTACCCAGCCCCCTCTACAACTGTCCTGCTGTCCTGTCCTGTCTGTCTCTATGTGAGAATTACCCAGCCCCCTCTACAACTGTCCTGTCCTGTCTGTCTCTATGTGAGAATTACCCAGCCCCCTCTACAACTGTCCTGTCCTGTCTGTCTCTATGCGAGAATTACCCAGCCCCCTCTACAACTGTCCTGCTGTCCTGTCTGTCTCTATGCGAGAATTACCCAGCCCCCATCTACAACTGTCCTGCTGTCCTGTCCTGTCTGTCTCTATCCAAGAATTACCCAGTCCCCCTCTACAACTGTCCCGCTGTCCTGTCTGTCTCTATGCGAGAATTACCCAGCCCCCATCTACAACTGTCCTGCTGTCCTGTCCTGTCTGTCTCTATCCAAGAATTACCCAGCCCCCTCTACAACTGTCCCGCTGTCCTGTCTGTCTCTATGCGAGAATTACCCAGCCCCCTCTACAACTGTCCTGCTGTCCTGTCCTGTCTGTCTCTATGTGAGAATTACCCAGCCCCCCTCTACAACTGTCCTGTCCTGTCTGTCTCTATGTGAGAATTACCCAGCCCCCTCTACAACTGTCCTGCTGTCCTGTCTGTCTCTATGTGAGAATTACCCAGCCCCCTCTACAACTGTCCTGCAGTCCTGTCTGTCTCTATGTGAGAATTACCCAGCCCCCTCTACAACTGTCCTGTCCTGTCTGTCTCTATGTGAGAATTACCCAGCCCCCCTCTACAAATGTCCTGTCCTGTCTGTCTCTATGTGAGAATTACCCAGCCCCCTCTACAAATGTCCTGTCCTGTCTGTCTCTATGTGAGAATTACCCAGCCCCCTCTACAAATGTCCTGTCCTGTCTGTCTCTATATGAGAATTAACCCAGCCCCCTCTACAACTGTCCTGCTGTCCTGTCCTGTCTGTCTCTATGTGAGAATTACCCAGCCCCCTCTACAACTGTCCTGTCCTGTCTGTCTCTATGTGAGAATTACCCAGCCCCCTCTACAACTGTTCTGCTGTCCTGTCTGTCTCTATGTGAGAATTACCCAGCCCCCTCTACAACTGTCCTGCAGTCCTGTCTGTCTCTATGTGAGAATTACCCAGCCCCCTCTACAACTGTCCTGTCCTGTCTGTCTCTATGTGAGAATTACGCAGCCCCCCTGTCTCTACAAATGTCCTGTCCTGTCTGTCTCTATGTGAGAATTACCCAGCCCCCTCTACAAATGTCCTGTCCTGTCTGTCTCTATGTGAGAATTACCCAGCCCCCTCTACAACTGTCCTGCTGTCCTGTCCTGTCTGTCTCTATGTGAGAATTACCCAGCCCCCTCTACAACTGTCCTGTCCTGTCTGTCTCTATGTGAGAATTACCCAGCCCCCTCTACAACTGTCCTGTCCTGTCTGTCTCTATGCGAGAATTACCCAGTCCCCCTCTACAACTGTCCTGCTGTCCTGTCTGTCTCTATGTGAGAATTACCCAGCCCCCCTCTACAACTGTCCTGCTGTCCTGTCCTGTCTGTCTCTATGTGAGAATTACCCAGCCCCCTCTACAACTGTCCTGTCCTGTCTGTCTCTATGTGAGAATTACCCAGCCCCCTCTACAACTGTCCTGTCCTGTCTGTCTCTATGCGAGAATTACCCAGCCCCCTCTACAACTGTCCTGCTGTCCTGTCTGTCTCTATGCGAGAATTACCCAGCCCCCATCTACAACTGTCCTGCTGTCCTGTCCTGTCTGTCTCTATCCAAGAATTACCCAGCCCCCCTCTACAACTGTCCCGCTGTCCTGTCTGTCTCTATGCGAGAATTACCCAGCCCCCTCTACAACTGTCCTGCTGTCCTGTCCTGTCTGTCTCTATGTGAGAATTACCCAGCCCCCTCTACAACTGTCCTCTGCTGTCCTGTCCTGTCTGTCTCTATGTGAGAATTACCCAGCCCCCTCTACAACTGTCCTGCTGTCCTGTCCTGTCTGTCTCTATGTTACCCAGCCCCCTCTACAGCTGACCTGTCCTGTCTGTCTCTATGTGAGAATTACCCAGCCCCCTCTACAACTGTCCTGCTGTCCTGTCTGTCTCTATGTGAGAATTACCCAGCCCCCTCTACAACTGTCCTGCTGTCCTGTCTGTCTCTATGTGAGAATTACCCAGCCCCCTCTACAACTGTCCTGTCCTGTCTGTCTCTATGTGAGAATTACCCAGCCCCCTCTACAAATGTCCTGTCCTGTCTGTCTCTATGTGAGAATTGCCCAGCCCCCTCTACAAATGTCCTGTCCTGTCTGTCTGTCTCTATGTGAGAATTACCCAGCCCCCTCTACAACTGTCCTGCTGTTCTGTCCTGTCTGTCTCTATGTGAGAATTACCCAGCCCCCCTCTACAACTGTCCTGTCCTGTCTGTCTCTATGTGAGAATTACCCAGCCCCCTCTACAACTGTCCTGCTGTCCTGTCTGTCTCTATGTGAGAATTACCCAGCCCCCTCTACAACTGTCCTGCTGTCCTGTCCTGTCTGTCTCTATGTGAGAATTACCCAGCCCCCTCTACAACTGTCCTGTCCAGTCTGTCTCTATGTGAGAATTACCCAGCCCCCCTCTACAACTGTCCTGTCCTGTCTGTCTCTATGCGAGAATTACCCAGTCCCCCTCTACAACTGTCCTGTCCTGTCTGTCTCTATGTGAGAATTACCCAGCCCCCCTCTACAACTGTCCTGTCCTGTCTGTCTCTATGCGAGAATTACCCAGCCCCCTCTACAACTGTCCTGCTGTCCTGTCTGTCTCTATGCGAGAATTACCCAGCCCCCCTCTACAACTGTCCTGCTGTCCTGTCCTGTCTGTCTCTATGTGAGAATTACCCAGCCCCCTCTACAACTGTCCTGCTGTCCTGTCTGTCTCTATGCGAGAATTACCCAGCCCCCATCTACAACTGTCCTGCTGTCCTGTCCTGTCTGTCTCTATGCGAGAATTACCCAGCCCCCTCTACAACTGTCCCGCTGTCCTGTCTGTCTCTATGCGAGAATTACCCAGCCCCCCTCTACAACTGTCCTGCTGTCCTGTCCTGTCCTGTCTGTCTCTATGCGAGAATTACCCAGCCCCCTCTACAACTGTCCTGCTGTCCTGTCCTGTCTGTCTCTATGTGAGAATTACCCAGCCCCCTCTACAACTGTCCTCTGCTGTCCTGTCCTGTCTGTCTCTATGTGAGAATTACCCAGCCCCCTCTACAACTGTCCTGCTGTCCTGTCTGTCTCTATGTGAGAATTACCCAGCCCCCTCTACAGCTGTCCTGTCCTGTCTGTCTCTATGTGAGAATTACCCAGCCCCCCTCTACAACTGTCCTGTCCTGTCTGTCTCTATGTGAGAATTACCCAGCCCCCTCTACAACTGTCCTGCTGTCCTGTCCTAATGTCCTGACCTGCTGTCCTGTCCTGCCTGTCTCTATGTAGATACTGTACAGCTGTCCTGTCCTGCTGTCCTGTCCTACTGTCCTGTCCTGCTGTCCTGTCCTGCTGTCTTGCTGTCCTGTCCTGCCTGTCTCTATGTAGATACTGTACAGCTGTATTGTCCTGCTGTCCTGTCCTGCTGTCCTGTCCTGCTGTCCTGTCCTGCTGTCCTGTCCTGCTGTCCTGTCTGTCTCTATGTAGATACTGTACAGCTGTCCTGTCCTGCTGTCCTGTTCTGCTGTCCTGTCCTGCTGTCCTGTCTGTCTCTATGTAGATACTGTACAGCTGTCCTCCTGTCCTGTTCTACTGTCCTGTCTGTCTCTATGTAGATACTCTACAGCTGTCCTGCTGTCCTGTCCTGCTGTCCTGTCCTGTCTGTCTCTATGTAGATACTCTACAGCTGTCCTGTCCTGTTGTCCTGTCTGTCTCTATGTAGATACTCTACAGCTGTTCTGCTGTCCTGTCCTGTGAGAGACGGAATCTAAAACAAAAATCCAGAAAATCAGATTGTATGATTTTTAGTAATTAATTTGCATTTTATTGCATGACATAAGTATTTGATCACCTACCAACCAGTAAGAATTCCGGCTCTCACAGACCTGTTAGTTTTTCTTTAAGAAGCCCTCCTGTTCTTCACTCATTACCATGATTAACTGCACCTGTTTGAACTCGTTACCTGTATAAAAGACACCTGTCCACACACTCAATCAAACAGATTCCAACCTCTCCACAATGGCCAAGACCAGGGAGCTGTGTAAGGACATCAGGGATAAAATTGTAGACCTGCACAAGGCTGGGATGGGCTACAGGACAATAGGCAAGCAGCTTGGTGAGAAGGCAACAACTGTTGGCGCAATTATTAGAAAATGGAAGACTTGGCAAGATGACGGGCCTGGACATGCGCTGGGGCTCCATGCAGGACCTCTCACTGCAGGATTTTAATCCATGAGGAAGGTGAGGGATGGTTTTCTTTGAGACTGTGGTCCCAGCCTGGTCATTGACCAGGTCCTGGGACCGTGTAGTTCTGGGAAAACTGATCCCTCACCTTCCTCATGATCAAAATGCCTGCAGAGGTGAGATCTTGCATGGAGCCCCATGACCAGGGTGATTGACCGTCATCTTGAACTATCTGGATGATCCAGAGGAGGAATGGTAGAAGGTCATGTGGTCTGATGAGACAAAAATAGAGCTTTTTGGTCTAAACTCCACTCGCCGTGTTTGGAGGAAGAAGAAGGATGAGTACAAACCCAAGAACAGCGTCCCAACCGTGAAGCATGGAGGTGGAAACATCATTCTTTGGGGATGCTTTTCTGCAAAGGGGACAGGACGACTGCACCGTATTGAGGGGAGGATGGATGGGGCCATGTATCGCGAGATCTTGGCCAACAACCTCCTTCCCTCAGTAAGAGCATTGAAGATGGGTCGTGGCTGGGTCTTCCAGCATGACAACGACCCGAAACACACAGCCAGGGCAACTAAGGAGTGGCTCCGTAAGAAGCATCTGAAGGTCCTGGAGTGGCCTAGCCAGTCTCCAGACCTGAACCCAATAGAAAATCTTTAGAGGGAGCTGAAAGTCCGTATTGCCCAGCGACAGCCCCGAAAGCTGAAGGATCTGGAGAAGGTCTGTATGGAGGAGTGGGCCAAAATCCCTGCTGCAGTGTGTGCAAACCTGGTCAAGAACTACAGGAAACGTATGATCTCTGTAATTGCAAACAAAGGTTTCTGTACCAAATATTAAGTTCTGCTTTTCTGATGTATCAAATACTTATGTCATGCAATAAAATGCAAATTAATTACTGAAAAATCATACAATATGATTTTCTGGATGTTTGTTTTAGATTTCGTCTCTCACAGTTGAAGTGTACCTATGATAAAAATTACAGACCTCTACATGCTTTGTAAGTAGGAAAACCTGTAAAATCGGCAGTGTATCAAATACTTGTTCTCCCCACTGTATGTCTATAGTCTGTGGTCATGTATGTCTATAGTCTGTGGTCATGTATGTCTATAGTCTGTGGTCATGTATGTCTATAGTCTGTGGTCATGTATGTCTATAGTCTGTGGTCATGTATGTCTATAGTCTGTGGTCATGTATGTCTATAGTCTGTGGTCATGTATGTCTATAGTCTGTGGTTATGTATGTCTATAGTCTGTGGTTATGTATGTCTATAGTCTGTGGTTATGTATGTCTATAGTCTGTGGTTATGTATGTCTATAGTCTGTGGTTATGTATGTCTATAGTCTGTGGTTATGTATGTCTATAGTCTGTGGTTATGTATGTCTATAGTCTGTGGTTATGTATGTCTATAGTCTGTGGTTATGTATGTCTATAGTCTGTGGTTATATGTCTATAGTCTGTGGTTATGTATGTCTATAGTCTGTGGTTATGTATGTCTATAGTCTGTGGTTATGTATGTCTATAGTCTGTGGTTATGTATGTCTATAGTCTGTGGTTATGTATGTCTATAGTCTGTGGTTATGTATGTCTATAGTCTGTGGTTATGTATGTGTATAGTCTGTGGTTATGTATGTCTATAGTCTGTGGTTATGTATGTCTATAGTCTGTGGTTATGTATGTCTATAGTCTGTGGTTATGTATGTCTATAGTCTGTGGTTATGTATGTCTATAGTCTGTGGTTATGTATGTCTATAGTCTGTGGTTATGTATCGAGTCTTTAGAGACCCAGTTTTTTGTATTTTAACACTTGTTTGTGTTTGTGTATGTTCAAGCTAACTTGCAGCATTAATCTCTCACAAGAGTAGCTACCATGCGTGGCATCTTAGTTTGAGAAAAGCATCTCTCATCCCACAGACACGTCCTAGACAGGTTTTGCTGTTTAAATCCCAGTAAGAAAGTTGGAAATACGCAGCTTTTATCATGTTAAATGTTTTAATAATATTGACATATCAGTTGTGGAAACACATTTTCTCTATTTAACAAAAACATAATGTTGTTAAAAAAAACAAAAACAAAAACAAAAACAACCTTGTTTTAGTAGAAGATACTTCTGTGGTGAGAGACAGGAGAAAATACCGTGTTAGAGTGGCCCTCGCCAGCAGTCTGGTCACCGTACTAGAGTGGCCCTCGCCAGCAGTCTGGTCACCGTGTTAGAGTGGCCCTCGCCAGCAGTCTGGTCACCGTACTAGAGTGGCCCTCGCCAGCAGTCTGGTCACCGTGTTAGAGTGGCCCTCGCCAGCAGTCTGGTCACCGTGTTAGAGTGGCCCCAGCAGTCTGGTCCCGTGCAGTCTGGTCACCGTGTTAGAGTGGCCCTCGCCAGCAGTCTGGTCACCGTGTTACCCTAGAGTGGCCCTCGCCAGCAGTCTGGTCACCGTGTTAGAGTGGCCCTCGCCAGCAGTCTGGTCACCGTGTTAGAGTGGCCCTCGCCAGCAGTCTGGTCACCGTGTTAGAGTGGCCCTCGCCAGCAGTCTGGTCACCGTGTTAGAGTGGCCCTCGCCAGCAGTCTGGTCACCGCAGTCTGGTCAGAGTGGCCCTCGCCAGCAGTCTGGTCACCGTGTTAGAGTGGCCCTCGCCAGCAGTCTGGTCACCGAGTTAAAACTCTGGTCAGGACAGAATGGAATAAGTCTGGTCACCGTGTTAGTAATCTGGTCAGCAGTAGTACTAGAGTGGCCCTCGCCAGCAGTCTGCCATTTCCCCAGTCTGGTCAAAAATAAAAAAAAAACTCAGGACAGAATGGAATAACCTATCGTAAAAGTAATACTCGGCATAATAAATAAAATAAATTAAACAACACATTTCAAATAAAATATTACCAAAAACTCACAAAAAAACTTAATGCAAACGAGTGGTTAGATTTTTTTTTGTCTAGTCATTTTTTTAAACTTTTAATTTTTTTAAATATTTTTTTTTACATCGTCCTTCAAAAAATCAAGGAGTTGAATACAGGAAGTAACCTAAACAGACATCATGTACTGTATAAAAAGCTCATACGCACGTACAGTTGAGCATCACACACCAGTGTTTTAATTTATAAACTCTTAGTGGGAATATTTCATTATTATCAATAATCAATCACAGCAGTACAGTAGAACGAATGGAAGGTTAGAAGAAGATAAAAATGGAAGTTAGGAATAGTCTATTGGTGCATCCCAAATGGCACCCTATTCCCTATATACCGCACTACTTTCAACCTGAGCCTTATGTGCTCTGGACTAAAGTAGTGCACCGTAAAGGAGTTAGGTTGTCATTTGGGACACAGGCTATGGCTTGATAGGTTTCCAAGACCTGACAACATAAATATAGCTATCTAAACGAGCCAATCAAATGTTCCTCCTTGTGGTTCACTATATAAGGGACAAAAAAAAAGCCTACAAAACATAATCAATCGAAAATGTCCATCTACAACCACATCATCAGGCAAGAAGAAAGAGAATGGAGGAGAATTTAAAAAAAACTGCTATTTCCTTCCCTCCATTCTTTCCCCCTTTTCTTTCTTGTCTCGTAGACGGAGGAGGTGAGAGCTGGAGGGATGGAGGGATGGAGACAGACGTCATCAGTACGGCGCAAACTTCTGTCTCTCTGGTTTCTTCCCGATCCCATTAGCAGAAGAAATCTTCGCCGTATAGATCTGGGCCTGAGCCTGAGCCTGAGCCTGGGCCTGAGCCTGGGCCTGAGCCTGAGCCTGAGCGGCGGCTGCATTGGCGGCAGGGTTGGATAAAGCCAGGTAGGGCATGGATTGGAGGGATTTCATGGATTGCATTCCGAGGAGGCTGGAGAGGGGGAGGGCCCCGTAGGGGTTGCCCATCATGGGGACTGCAGCGTGGGGGTGGGGGTGGGACATGCCGGGCAGCCCATGGCAGCCAGGGTGGCAGCAGCAGCGGCTGAGGAGGAGGCGGGGGAGGGGGTTGGGTGTAGGCCATGGTGAGGTCAGCAGAGGTCGACATGGAGGAAGACTGGGCGGTGGATTTGGCGGTCTCTAAACTGCACAGGGGGATAGGAGGAGGACGAAGGAGGTGGAGGGAGGGAGGGAGGGAAGGAAGGTGGAGAGAGAGAGGGGAGGGAGGGAGAGAGAGAGGGGAGGGAGGGAAGGTGGAGAGAGAGGGGAGGGAGGGTGGAGGGAGGGAGGAGGGAGGGGAGGGTGGAGGGAGGGAGGGTGGAGGGAGAGAGGGGAGGGAGGGAGGGAAGGTGGAGAGAGAGGGGAGGGAGGGTGGGTGGAGGGAGGTGGGAGGGGAGGGTGGAGGGAGGGAGGGTGGAGGGAGAGTGGGAGGGAGGGAGGGACGAGGGAAGAGGAAAGGAGGGAAGGTGGAGAGAGAGAGGGGAGGGAGGGTGGGTGGAGGGAGGTGGGAGGGAGAGGGGGAGGGGAGGGAGGGAGGGAGGGAGGGAGGGAGGGAGGGAGGGAGGGAGGGAGGGAGGGAGGGAGGGAGGGAGGGAGGGAGGAGGGAGGGAGGGAGGGAGGAGGGAGGGAAGGGAGGAGGGAGGGAAGACGAAAGGAGGGAAGGAGGGTGGAGGGAGGGAGGGAGGGAGGGAGGGAGGGAGGGAGGGGGAGGGAGGGAGGGAGGAGGGAGGGAGGGAGGGAGGGAGGGAGGGAAGGGAGGGAGGGAGGGAAGGGAGGAGGGAAGACGAAAGGAGGGAAGGAGGGGGAGGGAGGGAGAGAGAGGAGGGAGGGAGGGAGGGAGGGAGGGAGGGAGGGAGGGAGGGAGGGAGGGAGGGAGGGGGAGGGAGGGAGGGAGGGAGGGAGGGAGGGAGGGAGAGGGAGGGAGGGAAGGGAGGAGGGAGGGAAGGAGGGAGGGAGGGAGGGAGAGAGGGAGGGAGGGAGGGAGGGAGGGAGGGAGGGAGAGGAGGGAGGGAGGGAGGGAGGGAGGGAGGGAGGGAGGGAGGGAGGGAGGGAGGGAGGGAGGGAGGGAGGGAGGAGGGAGGTGGGAGGGGAGGGTGGAGGGAGAGAGGGAGAGAGGGAGGAGTACCAGATGGAAACGGGTTAGAAGGTTAAATAAATAAAAGACATGTTAAAGAAAGTACAAATTAAATAAATTAAATAAAAGGAGATAAAAAAAATGTGTGTTTTGCTGGAGGTTGCAACAGATTACTGGAGGGGGGGTCTTTAGGACTCTCATGTGGGGAGTGGATGCTATAAGTCAGGGTGATGGCTTGGGTAGGGGCTTGGGTAAGGGAAACAAATAAGTTCAAAGTTCATTAGGAATTTCCTTATTATTGTAAGATTCGATTATACATATTGCATTTGTCAATACGTAAATAAATATATTGCATATTGTGAATGTATTGTCTGCGTGAATACAATGTGTAACTACTTACTAATATAGTGTAATTACTAATAGAACATGTAGATTGTGTAATTCAGCATGGCTATAATGTGTTTTTTAGGATAGAAGAATGATGGAATGTTATGGTAGGAGCCTTCTAGCCCTACAGTCCAATGTGTTGCACTTCGTACTTATATGGCACTTTAACCTGTCAGATGCAACACCTGGAAGAGGCAGCGAGTGAACTGTAAACGCTCTGGTCACTGTGTTGATCGGAGGCGAGAGGTCCTCAGAGAGCAGTCACGCAACGTGAATAATCATCACAAGATTAAAAAATATTGTATTTAATCAGTGTGTTAATGCATCATTGTCATACTTGACAGTTTTAGTATCCACAATGTGTTGCAATTGTAGTTTTCTAATAGTACAGGTTGTTGTCGTCTCTCTCTCCAACACTCAGTAGTAATTGGTGAACTTAGACATGAATTGGCAACATCAGTACAACAACTCCTTTGTTCAAATGTGTAATTTGTGGAGATAAATGTATAAAGATTATCTCATGAACCAGTAGAACTGAGTCTGGAGACATGAGTATCTAGAGCCATGCTTCTTTCCTGATCATGTGCCCTGACCAGGGTTCTTTCCTGATCACGTGACCTGACCAGGGTTCTTTCCTGATCATGTGACCTGACCAGGGTTCTTTCCTGATCATGTGACCTGACCAGGGTTCTTTCCTGATCATGTGACCTGACCAGGGTTCTTTCCTAATCATGTGACCTGACCAGGGTTCTTTCCTAATCATGTGACCTGACCAGTGTAATGAAAAAGGTGCCAGTACTCATTCTAATTTGACAGTATTGTAAGACATATTTTAGAGCCAATTCAATAAGGTGTTGGACTCAAAACAGCGCTCTCTACCAGTGTGTACCGGCTCAATTCAAGCACTGCCAGGAAGTGGTCCAGTTGCTGGGGCTACAATATAATGTACACATCTTATATCTTTTCGCTTATATTGTTGTCCTGCTGGGTGGTGCTTTCTCTTACCAGGAGGTGGGAGAGGGAGAGGGAGGGGTGGTGCTTTCTCTTTACCAGGAGGTGGGAGAGGGAGAGGGAGGGGTGGTGCCAATTCTTTAAGGAGGTGGGAGAGGGAGAGGGAGGGGTGGTGCTTTCTCTTTGCCAGGAGGTGGGAGAGGGGGAGGGAGGGGTGGTCTTATATCTTTTCAGGAGGTGGGAGATTGAGAGGGAGGGGTGGTGCTTTCTCTTTACCAGGAGGTGGGAGAGGGAGAGGGAGGGGTGGTGCTTTCCAGGAGGTGGGAGAGGGAGAGGGAGGGGTGGTGCTTTCTCTTTACCAGGAGGTGGGAGAGGGAGAGGGAGGGGTGGTGCTTTCTCTTTACCAGGAGGTGGGAGAGGGAGAGGGAGGGGTGGTGCTTTCTCTTTACCAGGAGGTGGGAGAGGGAGAGGGAGGGGTGGTGCTTTCTCTTTACCAGGAGGTGGGAGAGGGAGAGGGAGGGGTGGTGCTTTCTCTTTACCAGGAGGTGGTGTTGGATTAAATTAATGGAGATGGTTGTTCCTGTGATGGTGATGTGTCTGTCGCTCTCCCTCTCTCCTCCCTATCCCCTCCTCTCCCTCTCTCTCTCTCTCTCCCTCCTTCTCCCATGCCTCTCCTCTCCCTCTAACCTCCCTCCTTCTCCCTCCCCTCTCCCTCTCTACGCCTTGTGTGCTGTGCTCGGTGGTGGCAGAGCTTTGTCTTACCAGGAGGTGATGAGGTATTGGGCCAGGTTGATAGAGATGGGGGTCCCTGTGATGGTGACGGCTCTATCACTGGTGCTGTCCAGCTGGCTACCTATCTTAATCTGAGCCCCTGACGCCTCCTCGGATCTCATCCCTGATCTTCCCTCCCGGTTCCCTGACGCCTTGTGTGCTGTGCTCGGTGGTGGCAGAGCTTTGTCTTACCAGGAGGTGATGAGGTATTGGGCCAGGTTGATAGAGATGGGGGTCCCTGTGATGGTGACGGCTCTATCACTGGTGCTGTCCAGCTGGCTACCTATCTTAATCTGAGCCCCTGACGCCTGGCGGATCTCATTGATCTTGGTTCCCTGACGCCCGATGATGGAGCCGATGAGCTGAAGGAGAGAGAGAGGAGAGAGAGAGGAGGTGAGAATGTGGGAGGAGACCTGTGTGTGTTTTGATCTTGGTTCCCTGATGCCCGATGGTGATCAGGTCAATGATGGAGCCAAGGAGAGAGGGAAGAAACGAGGATGCTTCACCAGACACTTGACAGATCACATCCTTATTACTAAAACCCCAAAGTATTGTGTTGACAATACTAAATATCCAGGGTACAGTTGAAAAACAGATGGCAATCTCAATGTGACTTCCCAGGATAAAACATACAGTATACCCTCTTCAACATATACAGTGTACAGTGCATTCAGGGAAGTATTCAGACCACTTTTTCCACATTTTGTTACATTACAGCCTTATTCTAAAATGTATTAAACACATTTTTTATCTCATCAATCTACACACAATATGTTGTTGTTGTGCAAACTATAAAAAAAAGAAACTGAAATATCACATTTACATAAGTATTCAGACCCTTTACTCAGTACTTTGTTGAAGCACCTTTGGCAGTGATTACAGCCTTGAATGTTCTTGGGTATGATGCTACAAGCTTGGCACACCTGTATTTGGGGAGTTTCTCCCATTCTTCTCTGCAGATCCTCTCAAGCTCTGTCAGGTTGTATAGAGAGCATTGCTGCACAGCTATTTTCAAGTCTCTCCAGAGATGTTCAATTGGGTTCACATCTGGGCTCTGGCTGGGCCACCCAAGGACATTCAGAGACTTGTCCTGAAGCCACTCCTGCGTTGTCTTGGCTGTGTGCTTTGGGTTGTTGTCCTGTTGGAAGGTGAACTTTTGCCCCAGTCTGAGGTCCTGAGCGCTCTGGAGCCGGTTTTCATCAAGAATTTCTCTGTACTTTGCTCTGTTCATCTTTCCCTCGATCTTGACTAGTCTCCCAGTCCCTGCTACTGAAAAACATCCCCACAGCATGATGCTGCCACCACCATGCTTCATCTTAGGGATGGTGCCAGGTTTCCTCCAGACGTGACACTTTCAGTTCATTATTGGTTTCATTATTGGTTTCATCAGATCGGAGAATCTTGTTTCTCATGGTCTGAGAGTCTTTAGGTGCCTTTTGGCAAACTCCAAGCGGGCTGTCATGTGCCTTTTACTGAGGAGTGGCTTCCGTCTGGCCACTCTACCATAAAGGCCTGATTGGTGGAGTGCTGCAGAGATTGTTGTCCTTCTGGAAGGTTCTCCCATCTCCACAGGGGAACTCTGGAGCTCTGTCAGAGTGACCATCGGGTTCTTGGTCACCTCCCTGACACAGGCCCTTCTCCCCCTATTGCTCAGTTTGGCCAGCTCTAGGAAGAGTCTTGGTGGTTCCAAACTTCTTCCATTTAAGAATGATGGAGGCCACTGTGTTCTTAGTGAACCTTGAATGCTACAGACATTTTTTGGTACCTTTCCCCAGATCTGTGCCTCGACACTGTCCTGTCTTGGGGCTCTAAGGACAAGTCCTTCGACCTCATGACTTGTTTTTGTTTGCTCTGAATGTCAGAATGGAAACAGGATGCACCGGAGCTCAATTTCGAGTCTCATAGCAAAGTGTCTGAATACTTATGTAAATAAGGTATTTCTGCTTTTTATTTTTAATAAATTAGCAACATTTTCAAAAAACCTGTTTGAGCTTTGTCATTATGGGATATTGTGTGTAGACTGCAGAGAATAGTTTGTTTTTTATTTATTTTTTACATCCATTTTAGAAAAAGGCTGTAACGCAACAAAATGTAGAAAAATTCAAGGGGTCTGAATACTTCCGAATGCATATGTATGTATATGAAAAATAAATGTAAACGTTTGTGTATCATGGAAACATTGTCTTGAGGTTTAAAAACAAACATGCGCTCCCTCTAATCCCCACAGTTTGTGTCTCAGCGCATAACACATCTACCAAGGAAAAGCTAATAACCTTCAAAATCAGGGGTCAATTCCAATACCTTGTAAAGCATACCGGTAGTCAATCTGTACACTACATCCAGCTACTCTAACTGCTACAGCCCATAGATCCCTCGCCTATACCCCTGGAAGGTAAGTGACTATTGATTTCTTACCAAGGTAACTTCACAAGTGTATTTGCTTCCTGGACACGAGTCAGACTGGTGTTTCTGTTTAGTGAGTCAGACTGGTGTTTCTGTTCAGTGGGTTGGACTGGTGTTTCTGTTTAGTGAGTCAGACTGGTGTTTCTGTTCAGTGGGTTGGACTGGAGTTTCTGTTCAGTGGGTAATAGAAATGCAATCGGAAACAAACTGCAGAAATGTAAAACGAGGGATAGCATGTGACTAGTAGTGGCTTAGCTACATTCAAATCTAATCGCTTTTTATCAGACACTTTACCAAAAGCGACTTACAGTACAGTGAGTTCATTGTTGTAAGTACACAGTCAGTGGCCAGTTTATTAGGTACATCATCCCGTTCACAAAAAAAATTGATCACTCTTACAGACAGTGAGTCACGTAACAGTGGCTTGCTATATGAAGCAGGCAGACAGGCATCAAGACATTCAGTTACTGTTTGATTGAACTTTAGAAACGAGTGACGTAAGTGAGTTTGAGCATGGAATGTTCGTCGGTGCCAGGAGCGCCGGTTCCAGTGTCTCAAAAACAGCGGGCCTCCTGGGCTTTATCACGCATGACAGTATCTCAGAAACAGTGGGCCTCCTGGGCTTTATCACGCATGACAGTATCTCAGAAACAGTGGGCCTCCTGGGCTTTATCACGCATGACAGTATCTCAGAAACAGCGGGCCTCCTGGGCTTTATCACGCATGACAGTGTCTCAGAAACAGCGGGCTTCCTGGGCTTTTCACGCAGACAGTACAGTATCTCAGAAACAGCGGGCCTCCTGGGCTTTTCACGCACGACATTATCTCAGAAACAGCGGGCCTCCTGGGCTTTTCACGCACGACAGTGTCTCAGAAACAGTGGGCCTCCTGGGCTTTTCACGCACGACAGTATCTCAGAAACAGCGGGCCTCCTGGGCTTTTCACGCACGACATTATCTCAGAAACAGCGGGCCTCCTGGGCTTTTCACGCACGACAGTGTCTCAGAAACAGCGGGCCTCCTGGGCTTTTTCACACACGACAGTGTCTCAGAAACAGCGGGCCTCCTGGGCTTTTTCACGCACGACAGTATCTCAGAAACAGCGGGCCTCCTGGGCTTTTCACGCACAACAGTGTCTCAGAAACAGTGGGCCTCCTGGGCTTTTCACACACGACAGTGTCTCAGAAACAGCGGGCCTCCTGGGCTTTTCACGCACGACAGTATCTCAGAAACAGCGGGCTTCCTGGGCTTTTCACGCACGACAGTATCTCAGAAACAGCGGGCCTCCTGGGCTTTTCACGCACGACATTATCTCAGAAACAGCGGGCCTCCTGGGCTTTTCACGCACGACAGTGTCTCAGAAACAGTGGGCCTCCTGGGCTTTTCACACACGACAGTGTCTCAGAAACAGCGGGCCTCCTGGGCTTTTTCACACACGACAGTGTCTCAGAAACAGCGGGCCTCCTGGGCTTTTCACGCACGACAGTGTCTCAGAAACAGTGGGCCTCCTGGGCTTTTCACGCACGACAGTGTCTCAGAAACAGTGGGCCTCCTGGGCTTTTCTCATTATCTCAGAAACAGCGGGCCTCCTGGGCTTTTCACGCACGACAGTGTCTCAGAAACAGCGGGCCTCCTGGGCTTTTTCACACACGACAGTGTCTCAGAAACAGCGGGCCTCCTGGGCTTTTTCACGCACGACAGTATCTCAGAAACAGCGGGCCTCCTGGGCTTTTCACGCACAACAGTGTCTCAGAAACAGTGGGCCTCCTGGGCTTTTCACGCACAACAGTGTCTCAGAAACAGTGGGCCTCCTGGGCTTTTCACACACGACAGTGTCTCAGAAACAGCGGGCCTCCTGGGCTTTTCACGCACGACAGTATCTCAGAAACAGCGGGCTTCCTGGGCTTTTCACGCACGACAGTATCTCAGAAACAGCGGGCCTCCTGGGCTTTTCACGCACGACATTATCTCAGAAACAGCGGGCCTCCTGGGCTTTTCACGCACGACAGTGTCTCAGAAACAGTGGGCCTCCTGGGCTTTTCACACACGACAGTGTCTCAGAAACAGCGGGCCTCCTGGGCTTTTTCACACACGACAGTGTCTCAGAAACAGCGGGCCTCCTGGGCTTTTTCACGCACGACAGTATCTCAGAAACAGCGGGCCTCCTGGGCTTTTCACGCACGACAGTGTCTCAGAAACAGTGGGCCTCCTGGGCTTTTCACACACGACAGTGTCTCAGAAACAGCGGGCCTCCTGGGCTTTTCACGCACGACAGTATCTCAGAAACAGCGGGCCTCCTGGGCTTTTCACGCACGACAGTGTCTCAGAAACAGTGGGCCTCCTGGGCTTTTCACACACGACAGTGTCTCAGAAACAGCGGGCCTCCTGGGCTTTTCACGCACGACAGTATCTCAGAAACAGCGGGCTTCCTGGGCTTTTCACGCACGACAGTATCTCAGAAACAGCGGGCCTCCTGGGCTTTTCACGCACGACAGTATCTCAGAAACAGCGGGCCTCCTGGGCTTTTCACGCACGACAGTGTCTCAGAAACAGAGGGCCTCCTGGGCTTTTCACGCACGACAGTGTCTCAGAAACAGCTGGCCTCCTGGGCTTTTCACGCACGACAATGTCGAGGGTTTACAGAGAACGGTGCGATAAACAAACATCCAGTTAGCTGAAGTCCTGTGGAGGAAAATAGCTCGTTGATGAGAGGTTGAAGGAGAATGTCACAGATGGGCTATTGACAGCAGACGACACCAGGTTCCACTCCTATCAGCTAAAAACAAGAAGAAGTGGCTCCAACACCGAACAATTGAGAAGTGGAAAAACATTGCCTTGTTCCAGATGAATCTCGGTTCCTGTTGCGTCATGTAGATGGCAGAGTCAGGATTTGACTTAAGCGACATGAGTCAATGGCACCATCCTGCCTGGTGTCAACGGTACAGGCTGGTGGATTAAGCAACGTTTCTATGCCCCAAAGAATTCACACTGTGATTGTGGCTGACCTAATAAACTAGTCACTGAGTGATTGTGGCTGATCTAATAAACTAGTCACTGAGTGATTGTGGCTGACCTAATAAACTAGTCACTGAGTAATTGTGGCTGATCTAATAAACTAGTCACTGAGTGATTGTGGCTGACCTAATAAACTGGCCACTGAGTGATTGTGGCTGACCTAATAAACTGGCCACTGAGTGATTGTGGCTGATCTAATAAACTGGTCACTGAGTGATTGTGGCTGACCTAATAAACTGGCCACTGAGTGATTGTGGCTGATCTAATAAATTGGTCACTGAGTGATTGTGGCTGACCTAATAAACTCGCCACTGAGTGATTGTGGCTGATCTAATAAACTCGCCACTGAGTGATTGTGGCTGATCTAATAAACTAGTCACTGAGTGATTGTGGCTGACCTAATAAACTGGCCACTGAGTGATTGTGGCTGACCTAATAAACTAGTCACTGAGTGATTGTGGCTGACCTAATAAACTAGTCACTGAGTGATTGTGGCTGATCTAATAAACTAGTCACTGAGTGATTGTGGCTGACCTAATAAACTAGTCACTGAGTGATTGTGGCTGATCTAATAAACTAGTCACTGAGTGATTGTGGCTGACCTAATAAACTGGCCACTGAGTGATTGTGGCTGACCTAATAAACTAGTCACTGAGTGATTGTGGCTGACCTAATAAACTAGTCACTGAGTGATTGTGGCTGACCTAATAAACTGGTCACTGAGTGATTGTGGCTGACCTAATAAACTGGTCACTGAGTGATTGTGGCTGACCTAATAAACTAGTCACTGAGTAATTGTGTCTGATCTAATAACCTGGTCACTGAGTGATTGTGGCTGACCTAATAAACTGGTCACTGAGTGATTGTGTCTGACCTAATAAACTGGCCACTGAGTGATTGTGGCTGACCTAATAAACTGGCCACTTAGTGATTGTGGCTGACCTAATAAACTGGCCCCTGAGCGATTGTGGCTGATCTAATAAACTAGTCACTGAGTGATTGTGGCTGATCTAATAAACTGGTCACTGAGTGATTGTGGCTGACCTAATAAACTGGACACTGAGTGATTGAAGCCAACAGGGTCATCCATCCATCAATGGTTATACTCCTCTGTAAACTGGTCATCTCTGTGTACCCATCGCAAAACCCACTGGTTGATGCTTATTTATAAAACACTGTTAGGCCTCACTCCCCCCTATCTGAGACATCTACTGCAGCCCTCCTCCTCCACACACAACACCCATTCTGCCAGTCACATTCTGTTAAAGGTCCTCAAAGCACACACATCCCTGGGTCGTTCCTCTCTTCAGTTCACTGCAGCTAGCGACTGGAACGAGCTGCAACAAACACTCAAACTGGACAGTTTTATCTCCATCTCTTCATTCAAAGACTCAATTATGCACACTCTTACTGACAGTTGTGATGGTTTTGTACCCAATAATGTTTGTACCATGTTTTGTGATGCTACCATGTTGTGTTGCTATGATGTTTTTGTTATATTGTGATGCTACCATGTTGTTGTTATGTTGTGTTGCTACCATATTGTTGTTATGTTGTGTTGCTACCATGTTGTTATTATATTGTGTTGCTACCATGTTGTTGTTATGTTGTGTTGCTACCATGTTGTTGTTATGTTGTGTTGCTACCATGTTGTTGTCATGTTGTGTTGCTACCATGCTGTTGTTATGTTGTGTTGCTACCATGTTGTTGTTATATTGTGTTGCTACCATGTTGTGTTGCTACCATGTTGTTGTTATGTTGTGTTGCTACCATGTTGTTGTCATGTTGTGTTGCTACCATGCTGTTGTTATGTTGTGTTGCTACCATGTTGTTGTTATATTGTGTTGCTACCATGTTGTGTTGCTACCATGTTGTTATGTTGTGTTGCTACCATGTTGTTGTTATATTGTGTTGCTACCATGTTGTTGTTATATTGTGTTGCTACCATGTTGTTGTTATATTGTGGTGCTACCATGTTGTGTTGCTACCATGTTGTTGTTATATTGTGGTGCTACCATGTTGTGTTTCTACCATGTTGTTGTTATATTGTGGTTCTACCATGTTGTGTTGCTACCATGTTGTTGTTATATTGTGTTGCTACCATGTTGTTGTTATATTGTGGTTCTACCATGTTGTGTTGCTACCATGTTGTTGTTATATTGTGGTGCTACCATGTTGTGTTGCTACCATGTTGTTGTTATATTGTGTTGCTACCATATTGTTGTTATGTTGTGTTGTTTCCACGCTGTGTTGTCATGTGTTGCTGCCTTGCTATGTTGTCGTCTTAGGTCTCTCTTTATGTAGTGGAGTGGTGTCTCTCTTTATGTAGTGGAGTGGTGTCTCTCTTTATGTAGTGGAGTGGTGTCTCTCTTTATGTAGTGGAGTGGTGTCTCTATTTATGTAGTGGAGTGTTGTCTCTCTTTATGTAGTGGAGTGGTGTCTCTCTTTATGTAGTGGAGTGGTGTCTCTCTTTATGTAGTGGAGTGGTGTCTCTCTTTATGTAGTGTTGTGGTGTCTCTCTTTATGTAGTGGAGTGGTGTCTCTCTTTTTATGTAGTGGAGTGGTGTCTCTCTTTATGTAGTGGAGTGGTGTCTCTCTTTATGTAGTGGAGTGGTGTCTCTCTTTATGTAGTGGAGTGGTGTCTCTCTTTATGTAGTGGAGTGGTGTCTCTCTTTATGTAGTGGAGTGGTGTCTCTCTTTATGTAGTGGATTGGTGTCTCTCTTTATGTAGTGGAGTGGTGTCTCTCTTTATGTAGTGGAGTGGTGTCTCTCTTTATGTAGTGGAGTGGTGTCTCTCTTTATGTAGTGGAGTGGTGTCTCTCTTTATGTAGTGGAGTGGTGTCTCTCTTTATGTAGTGGAGTGGTGTCTCTCTTTATGTAGTGGAGTGGTGTCTCTCTTTATGTAGTGGAGTGGTGTCTCTCTTTATGTAGTGGAGTGGTGTCTCTCTTTATGTAGTGGAGTGGTGTCTCTCTTTATGTAGTGGAGTGGTGTCTCTCTTTATGTAGTGGAGTGGTGTCTCTCTTTATGTAGTGGAGTGGTGTCTTTCTTTATGTAGTGGAGTGGTGTCTCTCTTTATGTAGTGGAGTGGTGTCTCTCTTTATGTAGTGGAGTGGTGTCTCTCTTTATGTAGTGGAGTGGTGTCTCTCTTTATGTAGTGGAGTGGTGTCTCTCTTTATGTAGTGGAGTGGTGTCTCTCTTTATGTAGTGTTGTGGTGTCTCTCTTTATGTAGTGGAGTGTTGTGTCTCTCTTTATGTAGTGGAGTGGTGTCTCTCTTTATGTAGTGGAGTGGTGTCTCTCTTTATGTAGTGGAGTTGTGTCTCTCTTTATGTAGTGGAGTGGTGTCTCTCTTTATGTAGTGGAGTGGTGTCTCTCTTTATGTAGTGGAGTGGTGTCTCTCTTTATGTAGTGGAGTGGTGTCTCTCTTTATGTAGTGGAGTGGTGTCTCTCTTTATGTAGTGGAGTGGTGTCTCTCTTTATGTAGTGGAGTGGTGTCTCTCTTTATGTAGTGGAGTGGTGTCTCTCTTTATGTAGTGGAGTGGTGTCTCTCTTTATGTAGTGGAGTGGTGTCTCTCTTGTCGTGATGCGTGTTTTGTTCTATATTTTTATTTTAAATTATTTTTTTAATCCCAGCCCCTGTCGCCGCAGGAGGCCTTTTGTCGTTTGGTAGGCCGTCAGTGTAAATAAGAATTTGTTCTTAATTGACTTGCCTAGTTAAATAAAGGTTAAATATATTTTTAAATAATCACTAGTCTTGTTTGGAACAATATATCACAGCTCTCAACTTAAACTACAACAGGTTCTGCAGCCTGACTCATCTTCCTGTCTCTGCTCTGGGATCGTCTAGTGTTCCTGTAGTCTGGTTCTGCTGTGTCCTGTCTGTGTGTTCTCATCTTCCCGTCTCTGCTCTGGGATCGTCTAGTGTTCCTGTAGTCTGGTTCTGCTGTGTCCTGTCTGTGTGTTCTCATCTTCCTGTCTCTGTTCTGGGATCGTCTAGTGTTCCTGTAGTCTGGGTTCTGCTGTGTCCTGGCTGTGTGTTCTCATCTTCCTGTCTCTGTTCTGGGATCGTCTAGTGTTCCTGTAGTCTGGTTCTGCTGT
Source organism: Oncorhynchus tshawytscha (assembly GCF_018296145.1). Taxonomy (NCBI): domain Eukaryota; kingdom Metazoa; phylum Chordata; class Actinopteri; order Salmoniformes; family Salmonidae; genus Oncorhynchus; species Oncorhynchus tshawytscha. Next base: position 6,125,382 of record NC_056430.1, on the reverse strand, counting down.
GTCCTGGCTGTGTGTTCTCATCTTCCCGTCTCTGTTCTGGGATCGTCTAGTGTTCCTGTAGTCTGGTTCTGCTGTGTCCTGTCTGTGTGTTCTCATCTTCCCGTCTCTATTCTGGGATCGTCTAGTGTTCCTGTAGTCTGGTCTGCTGTGTCCTGGCTGTGTGTTCTCATCTTCCCGTCTCTGTTCTGGGATCGTCTAGTGTTCCTGTAGTCTGGGTTCTGCTGTGTCCTGTCTGTGTGTTCTCATCTTCCCGTCTCTGTTCTGGGATCGTCTAGTGTTCCTGTAGTCTGGTTCTGCTGTGTCCTGTCTGTGTGTTCTCATCTTCCTGTCTCTGCTCTGGGATCGTCTAGTGTTCCTGTAGTCTGGGTTCTGCTGTGTCCTGGCTGTGTGTTCTCATCTTCCCGTCTCTGTTCTGGGATCGTCTAGTGTTCCTGTAGTCTGGTTCTGCTGTGTCCTGGCTGTGTGTTCTCATCTTCCCGTCTCTGTTCTGGGATCGTCTAGTGTTCCTGTAGTCTGGTTCTGCTGTGTCCTGGCTGTGTGTTCTCATCTTCCTGTCTCTGCTCTGGGATCGTCTAGTGTTCCTGTAGTCTGGGTTCTGCTGTGTCCTGTCTGTGTGTTCTCATCTTCCTGTCTCTGTTCTGGGATCGTCTAGTGTTCCTGTAGTCTGGGTTCTGCTGTGTCCTGTCTGTGTGTTCTCATCTTCCTGTCTCTGTTCTGGGATCGTCTAGTGTTCCTGTAGTCTGGTTCTGCTGTGTCCTGTCTGTGTGTTCTCATCTTCCTGTCTCTGCTCTGGGATCGTCTAGTGTTCCTGTAGTCTGGGTTCTGCTGTGTCCTGGCTGTGTGTTCTCATCTTCCCGTCTCTGTTCTGGGATCGTCTAGTGTTCCTGTAGTCTGGGTTCTGCTGTGTCCTGTCTGTGTGTTCTCATCTTCCCGTCTCTGTTCTGGGATCGTCTAGTGTTCCTGTAGTCTGGTTCTGCTGTGTCCTGTCTGTGTGTTCTCATCTTCCCGTCTCTGTTCTGGGATCGTCTAGTGTTCCTGTAGTCTGGTTCTGCTGTGTCCTGGCTGTGTGTTCTCATCTTCCTGTCTCTGTTCTGGGATCGTCTAGTGTTCCTGTAGTCTGGTTCTGCTGTGTCCTGGCTGTGTGTTCTCATCTTCCTGTCTCTGTTCTGGGATCGTCTAGTGTTCCTGTAGTCTGGGTTCTGCTGTGTCCTGTCTGTGTGTTCTCATCTTCCTGTCTCTGTTCTGGGATCGTCTAGTGTTCCTGTAGTCTGGGTTCTGCTGTGTCCTGTCTGTGTGTTCTCATCTTCCTGTCTCTGTTCTGGGATCGTCTAGTGTTCCTGTAGTCTGGTTCTGCTGTGTCCTGTCTGTGTGTTCTCATCTTCCTGTCTCTGCTCTGGGATTGTCTAGTGTTCCTGTAGTCTGGGTTCTGCTGTGTCCTGTCTGTGTGTTCTCATCTTCCTGTCTCTGCTCTGGGATCGTCTAGTGTTCCTGTAGTCTGGTTCTGCTGTGTCCTGTCTGTGTGTTTCTCTGGTGTGTGTGCGTTCTGTGGTCTGGTTATTCTCAGAGACAGCAGAGGGCATAGATACGGGGATCTGTCAAAGACAGCCAAGCCCAGTGTCAGAGATCAGGGCCAGACCTGACAAGTACCATTTTGAAATATTTCAAATTCTTGTAGTGTTTGATCTAGTCTAACTTGAGTGATCTAGTCCCACCCACTCGTAGCACGTGCTCCAGCAGGTATATTGCACTGGTCATCTCCAAAGCCAACACTTCCTTTGGCCGCCTTTCCTTCCTTTCCTCTGCTGCCAATGACTGGAACGTGCAAAAATCACTGAAGCTGGAGACTCATATCTCCCTCTCTAACATTAAGCACCAGCTGTCAGAGCCCATCAATGCACCTGTACACAGCCCATCTGTAAATAGCCCACCCAACTACCTCTTCCCCATATTATTACTTACCCTCTTGCTCTTTTGCGCCTCAGTATCTCTACTTGCACATCATCATCTGCACATCCATCCCCACAGTGTTAATGCTAAATTGTAATTATTTTCGCCTCTATGCCGATTTATTGCCTACCTCTCTACTCTTCTACATAGATTTTTCTATTTTTATTTTATTTTGTGTTATTAACTGTATGTTTGTTTATGTGTAACTATGTGTTGTTGTTTTTGTCGCACTGCTTTGCTTTATCTTGGCCAAATCGCAGTTGTAAATGAGAACTTGTTCTCAACTAGCCTACCTGGTGAAATAAAGGTGAAATAAAAAATAAATAAATAGTCTAACCGGAGTGATCTAGTCTAACCTGCTGTGATCTAGTCTAATGTGTTCTGATCTTCCTGTCTCTGCTCTGGGTAATCTAGTCCTAACCGGGTGATCTAGTCTAAATGGAGTGATCTTCCTGTCTAATTGGGATGATCTAGTCTTCCGGAGTAATCTAGTCTAACCGGTGTGATCTAGTGTAATTGGAGTGATCTGGTCTTCTCAGACAGCAGAGGGCATAGATGATCTAGTCAAAGGAGTGATCTAGTCTAAGATCAGGGCCAGACCTGATCTAGTCCAATTTGAAATGATCTAGTCTAACCGGTAGTGATCTAGTCTAATTGAGTGATCTAGTCTAACCGGAGTGATCTAGTCAGGTAATTGGAGTGATCTAGTCTAACCGGAATGATCTTCTATCTAACCGGAGTGATCTAGTCTAATTGGACCAGTGATCTAGTCTCAATGCACGGAGTGATCTAGTCTAACCGGATTGATCTAGTCTAATTGGAGTGATCTAGTCTAACCAGAGTGATCTAGTCTCAATCTGGACATGATCTAGTGTAATTGGAGTGATCTAGTCTAACCGGAGTGATCTAATCTAACCGAGTTTTCTAATTTATTTTGTGATCTAGTCTAACCGGATGTTTGTCTAGTCTAACTTGGAGTTGATCTAGTCTAACCGGAGTAATCTAGTCTAACCGGAGTGATCTAGTCTAAATGGAGTGATCTAGTCTCAACTAGCCTGGGTGATCTAGTCTAAAAAAGTAATCTAGTCTAACCGGAGTGATCTAGTCTAACCGGAGTGATCTAATCTAACCGGAGTGATCTAGTCTAACCGGAGTGATCTAGTCTAACCGGAGTGATCTAGTCTAATTGGAGTGATCTAGTCTAACCGGAGTAATCTAGTCTAACCGGAGTGATCTAGTCTAAATGGAGTGATCTAGTCTAATTGGAGTGATCTAGTCTAACCGGAATGATCTAGTCTAACCGGAGTGATCTAGTGTAATTGGAGTGATCTAGTCTAACCGGAGTGATCTAGTCTAACCGGATTGATCTAGTCTAATTGGAGTGATCTAGTCTAACCAGAGTGATCTAGTCTAATTGGAGTGATCTAGTCTAACCGGAGTGATCTAGTCTAATTGGAGTGATCTAGTCTAACCGGAGTGATCTAGTCTAACCGGAGTGATCTAGTGTAATTGGAGTGATCTAGTCTAACCGGAGTGATCTAGTCCAAATACACCTCCGCTGTCTTCAACCAGGATCTCAGCGATCACTGCCTCATTGCCTGTATCCGCTACGGAGCCGCAGTCAAACGACCACCCCTCATCACTGTCAAACGCTCCCTAAAACACTTCTGTGAGCAGGCCTTTCTAATCGACCTGGCCCGGGTATCCTGGAAGGACATTGACCTCATCCCGTCAGTTGAGGATGCCTGGTAATTCTTTAAAAGTAACTTCCTCACCATTTTAGATAAGCATGCTCCGTTCAAAAATGCAGAGCTAAGAACAGATACAGTCCTTGGTTCACCCCAGAACTGACTGCCCTCGTCCAGCACAAAAACATCCTGTGGCGGACTGCAATAGCATAGAATAGTCCCCGGGATATGCAACTGTTCAGGGAAGTCCGGAACCAATACACGCAGTCAGTCAGGAAAGCTAAGGCCAGCTTCTTCAGGCAGAAGTTTGCATCCTGTAGCTCCAACTCCAAAAAGTTCTGGGACACTGTGAAGTCCATGGAGAACAAGAGCACCTCCTCCCAGCTGCCCACTGCACTGAGGCTAGGTAACACGGTCACCACCGATAAATCCATGATTATCGAAAACTTCAATAAGCATTTCTCAACGGCTGGCCATGCCTTCCGCCTGGCTACTCCAACCTCGGCCAACAGCTCCGCCCCCGGCAGCTCCTCGCCCAAGCCTCTCCAGGTTCTCCTTTACCCAAATCCAGATAGCAGATGTTCTGAAAGAGCTGCAAAACCTGGACCCGTACAAATCAGCTGGGCTTGACAATCTGGACCCCCTATTTCTGAAACTTTCCGCCGCCATTGTCGCAACCCCTATTACCAGCCTGTTCAACCTCTCTTTCATATCGTCTGAGATCCCCAAGGATTGAAAGCTGCCGCAGTCATCCCCCTCTTCAAAGGGGGAGACACCCTGGACCCAAACTGTTACAGACCTATATCCATCCTGCCCTGCCTATCTAAGGTCTTCGAAAGCCAAGTCAACAAACAGGTCACTGACCATCTCGAATCCCACCGTACCTTCTCCGCTGTGCAATCTGGTTTCCGAGCCGGTCACGGGTGCACCTCAGCCACACTCAAGGTACTAAACGATATCATAACCGCCATCGATAAAAGACAGTACTGTGCAGCCGTCTTCATTGACCTTGCCAAGGCTTTCGACTCTGTCAATCACCATATTCTTATCGGCAGACTCAGTAGCCTCGGTTTTTCGGATGACTGCCTTGCCTGGTTCACCAATTACTTTGCAGACAGAGTTCAGTGTGTCAAATCGGAGGGCATGCTGTCCGGTCCTCTGGCAGTCTCTATGGAGGTGCCACAGGGTTCAATTCTCGGGCCGACTCTTTTCTCTGTATATATCAATGATGTTGCTCTTGCTGCGGGCGATTCCCTGATCCACCTCTACTCTGACGACACCATTCTATATACTTTCGGCCCGTCATTGGACACTGTGCTATCTAACCTCCAAACAAGCTTCAATGCCATACAACACTCCTTCCGTGGCCTCCAACTGCTCTTAAACGCTAGTACAACCAAATGCATGCTCTTCAACCGATCGCTGCCTGCACCCGCATGCCCGACTAGCATCACCACCCTGGATGGTTCCGACCTTGAATATGTGGACATCTATAAGTACCTAGGTGTCTGGCTAGACTGCAAACTCTCCTTCCAGACTCATATCAAACATCTCCAATCGAAAATCAAATCAAGAGTCGGCTTTCTATTCCGCAACAAAGCCTCCTTCACTCACGCCGCCAAGCTTACCCTAGTAAAACTGACTATCCTACCGATCCTCGACTTCGGCGATGTCATCTACAAAATGGCTTCCAACACTCTACTCAGCAAACTGGATGCAGTCTATCACAGTGCCATCTGTTTTGTCACTAAAGCACCTTATACCACCCACCACTGCGACCTGTATGCTCTAGTCGGCTGGCCCTCGTTACATATTCGTCACCAGACCCACTGGCTCCAGGTCATCTACAAGTCCATGCTAGGTAAAGCTCCGCCTTATCTCAGTTCACTGGTCACGATGGCAACACCCATCCGTAGCACGCGCTCCAGCAGGTGTATCTCACTGATCATCCCTAAAGCCAACACCTCATTTGGCCGCCTTTCGTTCCAGTACTCTGCTGCCTGTGATTGGAACGAATTGTAAAATCGCTGAAGTTGGAGACTTTTATCTCCCTCACCAACTTCAAACATCAGCTATCTGAGCAGCTAACCGATCGCTGCTGCTGTACATAGTCTATTGGTAAATAGCCCACCCATTTTGACCTACCTCATCCCCATACTGTTTTTATTTATTTACTTCTCTGCTCTTTTGCACACCAATATCTCTACCTGTACATGACCATCTGATCATTTATCACTCCAGTGTTAATCTGCAAAATTGTAATTATTCGCCTACCTCCTCATGCCTTTTGCACACATTGTATATAGACTCCCCCCTTTGCTTTCTACTGTGTTATTGACTTGTTAATTGTTTATTCCATGTGTAACTCTGTGTTGTCTGCTCACACTGCTATGCTTTATCTTGGCCAGGTCGCAGTTGCAAATGAGAACTTGTTCTCAACTAGCCTACCTGGTTAAATAAAGGTGTTCTCAACTAGCCTACCTGGTTAAATAAAGGTGAAATAAAAATTTTAAAAAAATCTAGTCTAATTGGAGTGATCTAGTCTAACCGGAGTGATCTAGTCTAATTGGAGTGATCTAGTCTAATTGGAGTGATCTAGTCTAACCGGAATGATCTAGTCTAACCGGAGTAATCTAGTCTAATTGGAGTGATCTAGTCTAACCGGAGTGATCTAATCTAATTGGAGTGATCTAGTCTAACCGGAGTGATCTAGGCTAACCGGAGTGATCTAGTCTAACCGGAGTGATCTAGTCTAACCGTATTGATCTAATCTAACCGGAGTGCCAGCTGCCAGGTGCGTGAGAGGTTTTTGCACTTTTGCAACTACTCTATTGTTCTCATTGGTTCCAGTCAAGCCCAGATGTTTCACTATTTGAAATGACAAAAAAAAAAAATTCAAAAAGGTTATTTGAACCCAGGTCTGAGAGGAAGCCCCGCACAGGGGCAGTGTCAGGGCAGAGGGCCTTTGTAGAGAGAGAGGGCCCTGATGTCAGGAGTGAGGCCCCTGATCTAGAGAGAACCCTATGTCTCTGTGTCTGTGTCTCAAATGACACCCTATTCCCTATGTAGTGCACTACTTTTTACCAGGAGTCATAGGGCTCTGGTCAAAAGTAGTGTGCTATATAGGGAATAGGGTGTCATTTGGGATGCAGACTCCCTGTCATGTCTGAGGCCTGGACAGTGATGAAGTGACACCAACATGGATGTGTTGGCAGGTCGGCATGCTGAGCTAAAGGACAGACCTCCTTTTCGTCTCCTTTTGTTCTCCCCTCACTCGCTCTCCTCTCGCCGCTCTCCTCTCTCCCTCCTCTCCTCTCTCTCCAATCCTCCTTCCCTCCCTCCGCCTCCCTCCCTCCTCTCCTCTCTCTCCCATCCTCCTTCCCTCCTTCCCTCCTCTTCTCTCTCTTCCATCCTCCTCCCTCCCTCCCTCCCTCCTCCCTCCCTCCCATCCTCCTTCCCTCCCTCCTCTCCTTTCTCCCCATCCTCCTTCCCTCCCTCTGCCTCCCTCCCTCCTCTCCTCTCTCCCATCCTCCTTCCCTCCCTCTGCCTCCCTCCCTCCTCTCCTCTCTCTTCCATCCTCCTTCCCTCCCTCTGCCTCCCTCCCTCCTCTCCTCTCTCCCATCCTCCTTCCCTCCCTCTGCCTCCCTCCCTCCTCTCCTCTCTCTCCCATCCTCCTTCCCCCCCTCTGCCTCCCTCCCTCCTCTCCTCTCTCTTCCATCCTCCTTCCCTCCCTCTGCCTCCCTCCTCTCCTCTCTCTCCCATCCTCCTTCCCTCCCTCCCTCCTCTCTCTTCTCTCCCATCCTCCTTCCCTCCCTCTGCCTCCCTCCCTCCTCTCCTCTCTCTTCCATCCTCCTTCCCTCCCTCTGCCTCCCTCCCTCCTCTCCTCTCGTCACTCTCCTCTCTCTCCCATCCTCCTTCCCTCCTTCCCTCCCTCTGCCTCCCTCCCTCCTCTCCTCTCTCTCCCATCCTCCTTCCCTCACTCCCTCTGCCTCCCTCCCTCCCTCCTCTCCTCTCTCCCCTCCTTGCCCCCACTGTGGTCTATTAATGGCCTGCTGATTATTTGGGGGGACTAAGCTAAGTGCCTACAGACAAGTACCAGGTCAAAACCACTTTGTCTGTGTGACTGTTAGAGCTCCCAACCCGTCCCCATATTACCGTATAGCACAGGACTCAGTTGATCTCATTCTGATGTTAAAGAGGTGGAAAAAAACGGGGTTATTTTGGGGCGGATTCCCTGCTGCAGTTGTAATGTGAAACGGCTTATGATGTGGAGCTGGTGGACACACACACACACACACACAGCCCCCCAAAAAAAAATAAAGCCCCTCCAGGCCTTTAGGACATTCTCAGCAGCGAGTGCCTGTCGGGCTTATTGTCTCAATGCCTCTGTGCTCCAGTCTCTCTCTCTCTCTCTCTCTCTCTCTCACTTCCCCATCTTTCCCACTCTCTGTCTTTCTCCTCGTTCCCTCTCTCGTTCCCTCTCTCTCTCTTTCTCCTCGTTCCCTCTCTACCTTATTCCTATTCATATTGTTCTCCTTCTGATAGAAAGGGGGTTTGGTGGAGAGACATTGAGTTGCGACCTTATCGAACGCGATTAGAAACTTTATCCACCAAGGTTTTGAGGAACATTGAATCTTTTTGTTAGAACATTGAATCTTTAATGCGAAGGGCCCTCTTTAATGGAAGTCCACGGAAACACAATGACAGAATGCCAAACAATGGCTGCGTGAGAGAACGTTACCAATCCTCAAATCCTTCTTCTGTTCTTTCGTTTTTCTCTCAAAGCGTATTGGAGGAGAGGATCCAAGGTTCCTTCCTCTGACTTACGACCTACAATGAGCTTTGAGAGGAATTGAGGAAACAAGGAAGGCCGACAGCAAGGATTTGATAGCTAGAAACATTTTCAGACACAGACGATATATTAACAACGTGGGACAAAAGTAACGCTGTCTCCTTGTCTATATAAATATTCAGAGTCTCAATTACAATCCACACCCCTCCTTTCATTTTAGATAGATGTTCATCCTCATCTTCCCTGTCCTGATGTTTATCCTGCCATGACGTTTATCCTGCCCTGACGTTCATCCTGCCATGACGTTGATCCTCATCTTCCCTGCCCTGACATTCATCCTCATCCTCCCTGTCCTGACGTTGATCCTCATCCTCCCTGTCCTGACGTTCATCCTCATCCTCCCTGCCCTGACGTTCATCCTGTCCTGACGTTCATCCTGCCCTGACGTTTATCCTCATCCTCCCTGCCCTGACGTTCATTCTGTCCTGACGTTCATCCTGCCCTGACGTTCATCCTGTCCTGATGTTCATCCTGCCCAGATGTTTATCCTCATCCTCCCTGTCCTGACGTTCATCCTGCCCTGACGTACATCCTGTCCTTATATTCATCCTCATCCTCCCTGTCCTGACGTTCATCCAGCCCTGACGTACATCCTGTCCTTATATTCATCCTCATCCTCCCTGTCCTGACGTTTATCCTGCCCTGACGTTCATCCTCATTCTCCCTGTCCTGACGTTCATCCTCATCCTCCCTGTCCTGACGTTCATCCTGCCCTGACGTTTATCCACATCCTCCCTGCCCTGACGTTCATCATGTCCTGACGTTCATCCTGCCCTGACGTTCATCCTGCCCTGACATTTATCCTCATCCTCCCTGTCCTGACGTTCATCCTGCCCTGACGTACATCCTGTCCTTATATTCATCCTCATCCTCCCTGTCCTGACGTTTATCCTCATCCTCCCTGTCCTGACGTTCATCCTCATCCTCCCTGTCCTGACGTTCATCCTGCCCTGACGTTTATCCACATCCTCCCTGCCCTGACGTTCATCCTGTCCTGACGTTCATCCTGCCCTGACGTTCATCCTGCCCTGACATTTATCCTCATCCTCCCTGTCCTGACGTTCATCCTGCCCTGACGTACATCCTGTCCTTATATTCATCCTCATCCTCCCTGTCCTGATATTTATCCTCATCCTCCCTGTCCTGACGTTTATCCTCATCCTCCCTGTCCTGACGTTTCATCCTCATCCTCCCTGTCCTGAGGTTCATCCTGCCCTGACGTTCATCCTCATCCTCCCTGTCCTGACGTTCATCCTGCCCTGATCCTGCCCTGACGTTTATCATCCTCATCCTGCCCTGACGTTCATCCTATCCTCATCCTCCCTGCCCTGACGTTCATCCTGTCCTGACGTTTATCCTCATCCTCCCTGTCCTGACGTTCATCCTGCCCTGACGTTCATCCTGTCGTACTCCTGTCCTTATATTCATCCTCATCCTCCCTGTCCTGACGTTCATCCTGCCCTGACGTACATCCTGTCCTTATATTCATCCTCATCCTCCCTGTCCTGACGTTTATCCTGCCCTGACGTTCATCCTCATTCTCCCTGTCCTGACGTTCATCCTCATCCTCCCTGTCCTGACGTTCATCCTGTCCTGACGTTTATCCTCATCCTCCCTGCCCCATCCTGCCCTGACGTTCATCATCCCCCTGTCCTGACGTTCATCCTGCCCTGACGTTCATCCTGCCCTAACATTTATCCTCATCCTCCCTGTCCTGACGTTCATCCTGCCCTGACGTTCATCCTCATCCTCCCTGTCCTGACGTTCATCCTGCCCTGACATACATCCTGTCCTTATATTCATCCTCATCCTCCCTGTCCTGACGTTTATCCTCATCCTCCCTGTCCTGACGTTCATCCTCATCCTCCCTGTCCTGACGTTCATCCTGCCCTGATGTTCATCCTCATCCTCCCTGTCCTGACGTTTATCCTGCCCTGACGTTCATCCTGCCCTGACGTTCATCCTGTCCTGATGTTTATCCTCATCCTCCCTGTCCTGACGTTCATCCTCATCCTCCCTATCCTGACGTTCATCCTGCCCTGACGTTCATCCTCATCCTCCCTGTCCTGACGTTCATCCTGCCCTGACGTACATCCTGTCCTTATATTCATCCTCATCCTCCCTGTCCTGACGTTCATCCTGCCCTGACGTTCATCCTGTCCTGACGGTCATCCTCATCCTCCCTGCCCTGGCAGCTATGTAGGATGGATGACTAGGGTAAACTTCAGAACCATGCAGTCCTTCCTTCTGACATCTAGGGACAGAAATAACAAAGGCCAGCATATCAGGGCACTTCTCCAGGAGTGTTGGGTGGTGATATCAGTGGCTGGTGGAATTTGTTTGGGAAGCCCCATGCTCTGGCTCTGTCTCATGTCTAAAGTATGTGTCCCCCCCCCTCCCCTGCACTATGTCCTGCTACTTCCCCCACCTCTAGAGTCTACACTGTCTATGCTGGGCCATGCTGAGTTGGGCTGGGGAGGGGCAGGGAGGGCTGGGGAGGGGCTAGGCCATGCTGAGTTGGGCTGGGGTGGGCTGGGGAGGGGCTGGGCCATGCTGAGCTGTGCTGGGGAGGGGATGGGGGAGGGGCTGGGCCATGCTGAGTTGGGATGGGGAGGGGCAGGTGAAAGGCTGGGGGAGGGGCTGGGCCATGCTGAGTTGGGCTGGGGGAGGGGCTGGGGGAGGGGCTGGGCCATGCTGAGTTGGGCTGGGAAGGGGCTGGGGGAGGGGCTGGGGGAGGGGCTGGGCCATGCTGAGTTGGGCTGGGGAGGGGCTGGGGGAGGGGCTGGGGGAGGGGCTGGGCCATGCTGAGTTGGGCTGGGGAGGGGCTGGGGATGGGCAGGGACTGGGAAAGGGCCGGGAGAGGGTTCGGGGAGGGGCTGGGGAGGGACTAGGAAAGGGCTGAGCTGGGGGGCTGTGGAGGGAATTGGGTAGTGAAGCCTAGGCTGGGATAGGCAGGGGAGGGCTGTCCTGAGCTGGGCTGAGCAGGGGAGGGCTGTCCTGGGCTGGGGTGAGCTGTACTTTATTGTGTGGAAAGAGGGCTCAGTTGAAAGCCCTTTGGTTGCTTTATTTACTGTTCTGTTTTGACAGCCCAGAGCCTTTCAATATGACAAACAACATGAGTGGATGTAGTTCTAACTCATAGAACAGACATATGGACGGAGAGACATGAAAGAAGGAGGGAGGGAGGGCAAGAGAGAGACAGA
>NC_056430.1:6106192-6111192 GCF_018296145.1 Oncorhynchus tshawytscha | reverse complement strand
TCGTCCTCTCCTCTTTCTCTCTCTCCTCTCCTCTCTCTCTCCTGTCATCTTTCTCTCTCTCCTCTCCATCTCTCTCTCCTCTCCTCTTTCTCTCTCCCCTCTCCTCTTTCTTTCTCTCCTCTCCATCTCTCTCTCCTCTCCTCTTTCTTTCTCTCCTCTCCATCTCTCTCTTCCTCTCCTCTCCATCTCTCTCTCCTCTCCTCTTTCTTTCTCTCCTCTCCTCTCCTCTTTCTTCCTCTCCTCTCCATCTCTCTTCCTCTCCTCTTTCTTTCTCTCCTCTCCATCTCTCTTCCTCTCCTCTTTCTTTCTCTCCTCTCCATCTCTCTCTCCTCTCCTCTTTCTTTCTCTCCTCTCCATCTCTCTCTCCTCTCCTCTTTCTTTCTCTCCTCTCCTCTCCTCTCCTCTTTCTTCCTCTCCTCTCCATCTCTCTCTCCTCTCCTCTTTCTTCCTCTCCTCTCCATCTCTCTCTCCTCTCCTCTTTCTTCCTCTCCTCTCCATCTCTCTCCTCTCCTCTTTCTCTCCTCTCCATCTCTCTCTCCTCTCCTCTTTCTTTCTCTCCTCTCCATCTCTCTCTCTCTCCTCTTTCTTCCTCTCCTCTCCATCTCTCTCTCCTCTCCTCTTTCTTTCTCTCCTCTCCTCTCCTCTTTCTTTCTCTCCTCTCCATCTCTCTCTCCTCTCCTCTTTCTTTCTCTCCTGTCCTCTTTCTCTCTCTCCTCTCCTCTTTCTCTCTCATGTCATCTTTCTCTCTCTCCTCTCTCCTCTCCATCTCTCTCTCCTCTCTCCTCTCCTCTTTCTTCCTTTCCTCTCCATCTCTCTTCCTCTCCTCTTTCTTTCTCTCCTCTCCATCTCTCTCTCCTCTCCTCTTTCTTTCTCTCCTCTCCATCTCTCTCTCCTCTCCTCTTTCTTTCTCTCCTCTCCATCTCTCTCTCCTCTCCTCTTTCTTCCTCTCCTCTCCTCTTTCTTTCTCTCCTCTCCATCTCTCTCTCCTCTCATCTTTCTTCCTCTCCTCTCCATCTCTCTCTCCTCTCCTCTTTCTTCCTCTCCTCTCCATCTCTCTCTCCTCTCCTCTTTCTCTCCTCTCCATCTCTCTCTCCTCTCCTCTTTCTTTCTCTCCTCTCCATCTCTCTCTCTCCTCTTTCTTCCTCTCCTCTCCATCTCTCTCTCTCTCTCCTCTTTCTTCTCTCTCTCCTCTCCTCTTTCTTTCTCTCTCTCCATCTCTCTCTCTCCTCTTTCTCTCTCTCCATCTCTCTCTCCTCTCCTCTTTCTCTCCTCTCCATCTCTCTCTCTCTCTTTCTTCCTCTCCTCTCCATCTCTCTCTCCTCTCCTCTTTCTTTCTCTCCTCTCCATCTCTCTTTCTTTCTCTCCTCTCCATCTCTCTCTCCTCTCCTCTTTCTTTCTCTCCTGTCCATCTCTCTCTCCTCTCCTCTTTCTTTCTCTCCTCTCCATCTCTCTCTCTCTCTCTTTCTCTCTCTCCATCTCTCTCTCTCTCCTCTTTCTTTCTCTCCTCTCCATCTCCTCTCTCCTCTTTCTCTCTCCTCTCTCCATCTCTCTCTCTCTCCTCTTTCTTTCTCTCCTCTCCTCTCCTCTTTCTTTCTCTCCTCTCCATCTCTCTCTCTCTCTCCTCTCTTTCTCTCTCTTCCATCTCTCTCTCCTCTCCTCTTTCTCTCCTCTCCATCTCTCTCTCTCCTCTTTCTTCCTCTCCTCTCCATCTCTCTCTCTCTCTCCTCTTTCTTTCTCTCCTCTCTCTCCTCTTTCTTTCTCTCCTCTCCATCTCTCTCTCCTCTCCTCTTTCTTTCTCTCCTCTCCATCTCTCTCTCCTCTCCTCTTTCTTTCTCTCCTCTCCATCTCTCTCTCATCTCCTCTTTCTCTCCTCTCCCTTTTCTCTCCTCTTCTTTCTTTCTCTCCTCTCCATCTCTCCTCTCTCCTCTTTCTCTCTCTCTTCTCCTCTCCTCTTTCTTTCTCTCCTCTCCATCTCTCTCCTGTCTCTTTCTTCCTCTCCTCTCTTCTCTCTCTCCTCTTTCTTTCCTCTTTCTCCTCTCCTCTTTCTTTCTCTCCATCTCTCTCTCCTCTCTCTTTCTCTCTCTCCTCTCTCTCTCCTCTCCTCTTTCTCTCTCTCTCTTTCTCTCTCTCTCCTCTCTCTCCTCTCTCTTTCTCTCTCTCTCTCTTTCTTTCTCTCCTCTTTCTCTCTCTCCTCTCCTCTTTCTCTCTCTCCTCTCTCTCTCTCTCCTCTCCTCTTTCTTTCTCTCTCTTTCTCTCTCTCTCTCTCCTCTCTCTCTCTCTCTCTCTCTTTCTCTCCTCCCTCTTTTTCTTTCTCTCTCCTCTCCTCTTTCTCTCCTCCACTTTCTCTCTCTCTCTCTCTCTCTCTCTCTCCTCTCCTCTTTATCTCCTCCTCATCTCTCTCTCCTCTCCTCTTTCTTCCTCTCCATCTCTCTCTCCTCTCCTCTTTCTCTCCTCTCCATCTCTCTCTCCTCTCCATCTCTCTCTCCTCTCCTCTTTCTTTCTCTCCTCTCCATCTCTCTCTCTCTCCTCTTTCTTCCTCTCCTCTCCTCTTTCTTTCTCTCCTCTCTCTCTCCTCTTTCTTTCTCTCTCCATCTCCATCTCTCTCTCTCTCCTCTTTCTTTGTCTCCTCTCCATCTCTCTCTCTCTCTCCTCTTTCTTCCTCCCCTCTCCATCTCTCTCTCCTCTCCTTTCTTTATTTCTCTCCTCTCCTCTTTCTTCCTCTCCTCTCCATCTCTCTCTCCTCTCCTCTTTCTTTCTCTCCTCTCCTCTTTCTTTCTCTCCTCTCCATCTCTCTCTCCTCTCCTCTTTCTTTCTCTCCTCTCCATCTCTCTCTCTCTCTCCTCTTCTTCCTCTCCTCTTCATCTCTCTCTCTCTCCTCTTTCTTTCTCTCCTCTCCATGTCTCTCTCCTCTCCTCTTTCTCTCCTCTCCTCTTTCTCTCCTCTCCTCTTTCTTTCTCTCCTCTCCATCTCTCCTCTCCTCTCCTCTTTCTCTCCTCTCCTCTCCTCTTTCTTTCTCTCCTCTCCATCTCTCTCTCCTCTCCTCTTTCTTCCTCTCCTCTCCATCTCTCTCTCCTCTCCTCTTTCTTTCTCTCCTCTCCATCTCTCTCTCCTCTCCTCTTTCTCTCCTCTCCTCTTTCTCTCCTCTTTCTCTTTCTGTTGAGTCAGCAGACTACACAACAAGCTACTGTTTAGCCTTCTGTTGAGACAGCAGACTACACAACAAGCTACTGTTTAGCCTTCTGTTGAGTCAGCAGACTACACAACAAGCTACTGTTTAGCCTTCTGTTGAGCCAGCAGACTACACAACAAGCTACTGTTTAGCCTTCTGTTGAGTCAGCAGACTACACAACAAGTTGTTCAGCCTTCTGTTGAGTCAGCAGACTACACAACAAGCTACTGTTTAGCCTTCTGTTGAGTCAGCAGACTACACAACAAGCTACTGTTTAGCCTTCTGTTGAGTCAGCAGACTACACAACAAGCTACTGTTTAGCCTTCTGTTGAGCCAGCAGACTACACAACAAGCTACTGGTTTAGCCTTCTGTTGAGCAGCAGACTACACAACAAGCTACTGTTTAGCCTTCTGTTTAGCCAGCAGACTACACAACAAGCTACTGTTTAGCCTTCTGTTGAGCCAGCAGACTACACAACAAGCTACTGTTTAGCCTTCTGTTGAGCCAGCAGACTACACAACAAGCTACTGTTTAGCCTTCTGTTGAGTTAGCAGACTACACAACAAGCTAATGTTTAGCCTTCTGTTGAGTTAGCAGACTACACAACAAGCTACTGGTTTAGCCTTCTGTTGAGCCAGCAGACTACACAACAAGCTACTGTTTAGCCTTCTGTTTAGCCAGCAGACTACACAACAAGCTACTGTTTAGCCTTCTGTTGAGCCAGCAGACTACACAACAAGCTACTGTTTAGCCTTCTGTTGAGCCAGCAGACTACACAACAAGCTACTGTTTAGCCTTCTGTTGAGTTAGCAGACTACACAACAAGCTAATGTTTAGCCTTCTGTTGAGTTACAGACTACACAACAAGCTACTGTTTAGCCTTCTGTTGAGCCAGCAGACTACACAACAAGCTACTGGTTTAGCCTTCTGTTGAGTTAGCAGACTACACAACAAGCTACTGTTTAGCCTTCTGTTGAGACAGCAGACTACACAACAAGCTACTGGTTTAGCCTTCTGTTGAGACAGCAGACTACACAACAAGCAACTGGTTTAGCCTTCTGTTGAGGTAGCAGACTACACAAAAAGCTACTGGTTTAGCCTTCTGTTGAGTTAGCAGACTACACAACAAGCTACGGGTTTAGGCTTCTGTTGAGGTAGCAGACTACACAACAAGCTACTGTTTAGCCTTCTGTTGAGGTAGCAGACTACACAACAAGCTACTGTTTAGCCTTCTGTTGAGACAGCAGACTACACAACAAGCTACTGTTTAGCCTTCTGTTGAGTCAGCAGACTACACAACAAGCTACTGTTTAGCCTTCTGTTGAGTCAGCAGACTACACAACAAGCTACTGGTTTAACCTTCTGTTGAGACAGCAGACTACACAACAAGCTACTGTTTAGCCTTCTGTTGAGCCAGCAGACTACACAACAAGCTACTGGTTTAGCCTTCTGTTGAGCCAGCAGACTACACAACAAGCTACGGGTTTAGCCTTCTGTTGAGTCAGCAGACTACACAACAAGCTACTGTTTAGCCTTCTGTTGAGACAGCAGACTACACAACAAGCTACTGTTTAGCCTTCTGTTGAGTCAGCAGACTACACAACAAGCTACTGTTTAGCCCTCTGTTGAGTCAGCAGACTACACAACAAGCTACTGTTTAGCCTTCTGTTGAGCCAGCAGACTACACAACAAGCTACTGTTTAGCCTTCTGTTGAGTCAGCAGACTACACAACAAGCTACTGGTTTAGCCTTCTGTTGAGTTAGCAGACTACACAACAAGCTACTGTTTAGCCTTCTGTTGAGTTAGCAGACTACACAACAAGCTACTGG
>NC_056430.1:6056192-6101192 GCF_018296145.1 Oncorhynchus tshawytscha | reverse complement strand
AGAAGTAGTAGCTTTGGGTTTCACCCAGTGATCACTTACAATGGCTTGGTGACAAGACTACCGCAGTGTCTTCAAGGGGCTTTATTGGCACGGGAAAGACACATGTTAACGCTGCCAAAGCAAGTGAACTAGATAATATACCAAAGTGAAATAAACAATAAAAATGAACAGTAAACATTACACTCACAGAAGTTCCAAAATAATAATCTCTCCTCTGTCCCTCTCTCTCTCTCTCCCCCCTCTCTCTGTCTCTCTCTGCTCTGTCTCTCTCTCTCCCCCTCTCTCTGGCTCTCTCTCCTCTGTCTCTGTCTTTCTCTCTCCCCCTTCTCTCTGGCTCTCTCTCCTCTGTCTCTGTCTCTGTCTCTTTCTCTCTCTCTCCCCCTCTCTCTGGCTCTCTCTCCTCTGTCTCTGTCTCTTTCTCTCTCTCCCCCCTCTCTCTGGCTCTCTCTCCTCTGTCTCTGTCTCTGTCTCTCTCTCTCCCCCTCTCTCTGGCTCTCTCTCCTCTGTCTCTGTCTCTTTCTCTCTCTCTCCCCCTCTCTCTGGCTCTCTCTCTCATCTCTCTCTCTCCCTCTAGTCTGTCCCTCCCTCACTGTCTCTCTCTCTCGCTGGCTCTCGATCGTCTCTCTCTCTCCCTCCCTCTCGCTCTGGCTCTCTCAATTTTTCAATTCAATTTAAGGGCTTTATTGGCATGGGAAACATATGTTAACATTGCCAAAGCTAGTGAAGTAGATAATACTCTCTACCCCCCCTCTCTCATCTACCCTTCTCTCTCCCTCTCAGGATCTCTCTCGCTCATGCTCGTTTCGCTCTGGCTCTCTCTCTACCCCCCTCTCTCCCTGTCTCTCTCTCTCTCTACCCCCTCTCTCTCCCTATCTGTCTCTCTCTCTATCCCCCTCTCTCCCTATCTGTCTCTCTCTCTCTCTCTCTACCCCCCTCTCCCTATCTGTCTCTCTCTCTCTACCCCCTCTCTCCCTATCTGTCTCTCTCTCTCTACCCCCTCTTCCTATCTGTCTCTCTCTCTACCCCCACTCTCTCCCTATCTATCTCTCTCTCTCTACCCCCTCTCTCTCTATCTGTCTCTCTCTCTCTACCCCCCTCTCTCTCCCTATCTCTCTCTCTCCATGTCTACTCTCTGTCACACCATCCCTGTTTAGCTCCACAGTGATAATGCTAGCAGCAGACAACAGAGGACACTGGGGTTGTTAATATACTCTGGGACAACAAGGGAGACTTGGCCTGGTTCTAGTTTGTGTGTGCGTGTGTGTGTGTGCGTGTGTGTGTGTGTGTGTGTGCGTGTGTGTGTGTGTGTGCGTGTGTGCGTGTGCGTGTTCAGTTCAAGAGCAAGTTGTATTGTCAAATGCACAAGTACAGTGAAATGCTTGGCTTGAAGGCTCTAACCAGCAGAGCAGTAATAGAAATCAAACTAGTACAGTTTAGCTATAATAGTGTAACTAATAAAACTATGAATAATAAAGAATAAGAAATAAGAGAGGAAGCTATCAACAGGGTCAGTTCTATTAACAGGGCCAGTTCTATCAACAGGGTCAGATCTATAAACAGGGTCAGATCTATTAACAGGGCTAGTTCTATCAACAGGGCCAGTTCTATCAACAGGGTCAGATCTATAAACAGGGTCAGATCTATAAACAGGGTCAGATCTATTAACAGGGCCAGTTCTATCAACAGGGCCAGTTCTATCAACAGGGTCAGATCTATAAACAGGGTCAGATCTATAAACAGGGTCAGATCTATAAACAGGGTCAGATCTATTAACAGGGCCAGTTCTATCAACAGGGCCAGTTCTATCAACAGGGTCAGATCTATAAACAGGGCCCGATCTATAAACAGGGTCAGATCTATTAACAGGGCCAGTTCTATCAACAGGGCCAGTTCTATCAACAGGGTCAGTTCTATCAACAGGGTCAGTTCTATCAACAGGGTCAGATCTATTAACAGGGCCAGTTCTATCAACAGGGCCAGTTCTATCAACAGGGTCAGTTCTATCAACAGGGCCAGTTCTATCAACAGGGTCAGATCTATTAACAGGGCCAGTTCTATCAACAGGGCCAGTTCTATCAACAGGGCCAGTTCTATTAACAGGGCCAGTTCTATCAACAGGGTCAGTTCTATTAACAGGGCCAGTTCTATCAACAGGGTCAGATCTATTAACAGGGCCAGTTCTATCAACAGGGCCAGTTCTATAAACAGGGTCAGTTCTATCAACAGGGTCAGGTCTATAAACAGGGTCAGTTCTATAAACAGGGTCAGTTCTATCAACAGGGTCAGTTCTATATCCAGGGTCAGATCTATTAACAGGGCCAGTTCTATCAACAGGGTCAGATCTATTAACAGGGTCAGTTCTATCAACAGGGTCAGATCTATTAACAGGGTCAGTTCTATCAACAGGGCCAGTTCTATCAACAGGGTCAGTTCTATCAACAGGGTCAGATCTATCAACAGGGTCAGATCTATTAACAGGGTCAGTTCTATCAACAGGGCCAGTTCTATCAACAGGGTCAGATCTATTAACAGGGTCAGTTCTATCAACAGGGCCAGTTCTATCAACAGGGTCAGTTCTATCAACAGGGTCAGATCTATCAACAGGGTCAGATCTATTAACAGGGCCAGTTCTATCAACAGGGCCAGTTCTATCAACAGGGCCAGTTCTATCAACAGGGCCAGTTCTATCAACAGGGCCAGTTCTATCAACAGGGCCAGTTCTATCAACAGGGTCAGTTCTATCAACAGGGCCAGTTCTATCAACAGGGCCAGTTCTATTAACAGGGCCAGTTCTATCAAAAGGGTCAGTTCTATTAACAGGGCCAGTTCTATAAACAGGGTCAGTTCTATAAACAGGGTCAGATCTATATCCAGGGTCAGTTCTATAAACAGGGTCAGTTCTATAAACAGGGTCAGTTCTATAAACAGGGTCAGTTCTATCAACAGGATCAGTTCTATAAACAGGGTCAGTTCTATAAACAGGGTCAGTTCTATCAACAGGGTCAGTTCTATATTCAGGGTCAGTTCTATAAACAGGGTCAGATCTATATCCAGGGTCAGTTCTATATCCAGGGTCAGTTCTATAAACAGGGTCAGTTCTATAAACAGGGTCAGATCTATATCCAGGGTCAGTTCTATAAACAGGGTCAGTTCTATAAACAGGGTCAGTTCTATAAACAGGGTCAGTTCTATATCCAGGGTCAGTTCTATATCCAGGGTCAGTTCTATAAACAGGGTCAGTTCTATATCCAGGGTCAGATCTATATCCAGGGTCAGTTCTATATCCAGGGTCAGTTCTATCAACAGGGTCAGTTCTATAGCCAGGGTCAGTTCTATAAACAGGGTCAGTTCTATAAACAGGGTCAGATCTATATCCAGTGTCAGTTCTATAAACAGGGTCAGTTCTATAAACAGGGTCAGTTCTATAGCCAGGGTCAGTTCTATAAACAGGGTCAGTTCTATAAACAGGGTCAGATCTATATCCAGTGTCAGTTCTATAAACAGGGTCAGTTCTATAAACAGGGCAGTTCTATAAACAGGGTCAGTTCTATATCCAGGGTCAGTTCTATAAACAGGGTCAGTTCCCTTCATATATTTATTTCCCTCCTATTCTCACCCCAACACTACAAGGTGTCTGACTGAATGTCTACCTGCTCCAAGGAGACTGACTGTCTTCCTGCTCCAAGGTGACTGACTGTCTACCCGCTCCTACCTGCTCCAAGGAGACTGACTGTCTTCCTGCTCCAAGGTGACTGACTGTCTACCTGCTCTAAGGTGACTGACTGTCTACCTGCTCCAAGGTGCCTGACTGTCTACCTGCTCCAAGGTGGCTGACTGTCTACCTGCTCCTACCTGCTCCAAGGAGACTGACTGTCTACCAGCTCCAAGGAGACTGACTGTCTACCTGCTCCAAGGTGACTGACTGTCTACCTGCTGCTACCTGCTCCAATGAGGCTGACTGTCTACCTGCTCCAAGGTGACTGACTGTCTACCTGCTCCTACCTGCTCCAAGGAGCCTGACTGACTGTCTACCTGTTCCAAGGTGACTGACTGTCTACCTGCTCCAAGGTGACTGACTGTCTACCTGCTCCAAGGTGCCTGATTGTCTCCTGCTCCAAGGTGACTGACTGTCTACCTGCTCCAAGGAGACTGACTGTCTACCTGCTCCAAGGTGACTGACTGTTTACCTGCTCCTACCTGCTCCAAGGTGACTGACTGTTTACCTGCTCCTACCTGCTCCAAGGTGACTGACTGTCTACCTGCTCCTACCTGCTCCAAGGTGACTGACTGTCTACATGCTCCAAGGTGTACATAGAGACGTTATACTGCAGTAGTCATGGACAGGACTTTTCCAGGTGCTCAAAGTGAGTAACTGCACATGTCAGTGTAAGTATCTCCACGGCCACACAGTGGTGTGTGATGTTCACTACAGAAACACAGAGAGGATATACAGTGCCTTGCGAAAGTATTCGGCCCCCTTGAACTTTGCGACCTTTTGCCACATTTCAGGCTTCAAACATAAAGATATAAAACTGTATTTTTTTGTGAAGAATCAACAACAAGTGGGACACAATCATGAAGTGGAACAACATTTATTGGATATTTCAAACTTTTTTAACAAATCAAAAACTGAAAAATTGGGCGTGCAAAATTATTCAGCCCCTTAACTTTCAGCGCAGCAAACTCTCTCCAGAAGTTCAGTGAGGATCTCTGAATGATCCAATGTTGACCTAAATGACTAATGATGATAAATACAATCCACCTGTGTGTAATCAAGTCTCCGTATAAATGCACCTGCACTGTGATAGTCTCAGAGGTCCGTTAAAAGCGCAGAGAGCATCATGAAGAACAAGGAACACACCAGGCAGGTCCGAGATACTGTTGTGAAGAAGTTTAAAGCCGGATTTGGATACAAAAGATTTCCCAAGCTTTAAACATCCCAAGGAGCACTGTGCAAGCGATAATATTGAAATGGAAGGAGTATCAGACCACTGCAAATCTACCAAGACCTGGCCGTCCCTCTAAACTTTCAGCTCATACAAGGAGAAGACTGATCAGAGATGCAGCCAAGAGGCCCATGATCACTCTGGATGAACTGCAGAGATCTACAGCTGAGGTGGGAGACTCTGTCCATAGGACAACAATCAGTCGTATATTGCACAAATCTGGCCTTTATGGAAGAGTGGCAAGAAGAAAGCCCTTTCTTAAAGATATCCATAAAAAGTGTTGTTTAAAGTTAATGTTCCTAGGCCGTCATTGTAAATAAGAATGTGTTCTTAACTGATTTGCCTAGTTAAATAAAGGTAAAAAAAAAAAAAAAAATAGAAAAATCAGCTCATCATCATCATCATCATCATACTCACTTGTTGTAAATCCAGCCCTCCCTGGGACACATGGAAGAGGGGATGTGATCCGTACTCAGATGTCTCAAACACCTTCAACCACAGAGACAGACAGACAGACCAGGGGTCAGACTTGGTACAGTCCAAACTGTAGGATGTTACAGACATCAACAACCCCCCCCCCCCTATATAACTAAGTAAAGAGGCCAAGGGTCGGGGGTAGTAAATGTACTAAACAACCCAACTCATGGTACGCTGTCCAGTGTCCCCTACAGTATCATTCTCATCCTCTTTCCTCATCAACGTCAGAGATTTAACATCAAATATATCAACGTTTGGCAGGAACAGTTATCTGATCTTAAAAAGATCATTTGTGTGATTCCATTACCACATTGATAAAGGGAATCACAGTCGCGAGCATCAATGAAGGTGTATGTCCCAAATGGCACCATATTCCCTATCTAGTGCACTACTTTCAACAAGCGCCCATAGGACTCTGGCCAAAAGTAGTGCACTATGTAGGGAACAGGGTGCCATTTGGGACGGGGCTGCATATCCACTTTCATGTATTTTCTGCTCTGGAATTGCAGCTCTTGAACCCAGGCAGGAAATGATGAATATTCATGAGGATCATTGATCTTGATATTATTGTATGCTGCACGCAACCGTGTCTACGCGTGTGTTTGTGTGTATGTATGTATGTATGTATGTATGTATGTATGTATGTATGTATGTATGTATGTATGTGTATGTGTGTGTGTGTGTAGGTATGTATGTATGTGTGTGTGTATGTGTGTGTGTGTGTGTGTGTGTGTGTGTGTGTGTGTGTGTGTGTGTGTGTGGAGTATGAGATAAGGGAGGGTTTGGCCGTCATTGTAAATAAGAATATGTTCCTGACTGACTTGCCTAGTTAAATAAAGTTTAAATTAAGAAATGTAAAAATTCCAGTGAATGAATACAGACCAGGGTTGAATATGTGATTCAGATATTTGAAATACTTGGGTTTAGGACTATTCTCTTGCTAATCGCTCCTGAAGTACTTCAAATATATACAATCAATATTGCAACCTGGTGTGGAGACCCGAGAAGTTCAGCTGGATATTGTGAGTTGGTCCCCCGGGTATAGAAATACAAAATCCCTAGAGTATTAAAAGAAAATCTCCATTCAGGTCAATGATGTCATAATGAGTGGACTGGCGGACATTTTGAGTGCCCCCCCCCCTCTCCGTGTAGGTCTGATTCTCTCACCTGTTACTGTATGTGATGTTAAGGTTGATGTGACGCTATGCTTTTCTATGTTGTGTTATGTTACGGGGTTTCTCATCCTCACCTGGTTCCCGGCGATCATGACGGTTCCTGGGGAGGGGCCGGGTCGATACGGAATAGTGGCTCCTTTCGGAGGTGACTAGATACAAGACGACCAAAATTAAAACAGTATTAAACTCAAGGTAGCTTTTAGTAAAACATCACAGCACAATTGAGGGCATAAAAAACACAAAATCAAATATAGTTGTGCAGCCTAAAAGGATAGATGATTAGCAGAATGTTGGATTAAAGTGGAATAACTAAATCCTTTGATTTCTCTGTTTTAGCATTTAGCATTTAGCATTTAGCATTTAGCATTTAGCATTTAGCATTTAGCATTCATCCTCATAAGTACTCTCCTCGCTGTGGTAAGCTAGTTCTTAAGCCTTGCAGATAAGAGGTTATACATTTTTAAATATCGCATTACAGACAAACAGACATGACATCAGAGGGCACCATCAGACTAACTATTGAAATAGCCTACACCACTTGTGTTTAAAAAACAACAACAACAACATATACACGAAGTGGCCAGTTTATTAGGTACACCACCCCGTTCATCAACATGATTCGCTTCTACAGACAGTGAGTTACGTGGCCGTGTCTTGTTATATGAAGCAGGCAGACAGGCATCGAGGCATTCAGTTACTGTTCATTTGAACGTTAGAATGGGCTCAAAAAATATATAGTTTTTTTTTGTAAACAATAAAAATTGGTAAGGTGTCCATCTTTAAATTAATTATGACCTTCCATCACCATGGTAATGACGTGCTGTTGAAAACCATGAGACAAATAAAACAACACTGATGTCTGCTAAACTTTCTGGATGAAGTGTTTGAGAACGCAGCCGAGTGTTTGAAAACGCAGCCGAGTGTTTGAGAACGCAGCCAGGTGTTTGAGAACGCAGCCAGGTGTTTGAGAACGCAGCCGAGTGTTTGAGAACGCAGCCGAGTGTTTGAGAACCTAGTCGAGTGTTTGAGAACGCAGCCGAGTGTTTGAGAACGCCGCCGAGTGTACAGTACCTCGAGAATGACAGTGCAGATGAGTTTAACACACTGGATGACGGCGTCTTGGGTTCCAGATATCGTCACTCCTCTCTCGGTGGAGTTGGGCAGAAGGTCCCCAGCTACCTGTACTTGTGCCCCGGTGGTCTGTTGAGTGAGAAAATACACAGGTAATTTATTTATCTGCTTTACAAGAGAAATTACACAGGTCATTTATCTGCTTTAAAAGAGAATTGTTGTTTACCTTTCAATTCTGTCTCATATTTAAATTGCAAATAGACACAGACACTTTCTCAACTGTCTAAAAACAATTCTCCTCTCAAGTTCAAATGTGTTTGTGTGGGGTTCAACTAGTGGTTCAACTAGTGGTTCAACTGGTTCAAATAGTGGTTCAACTGGTTCAACTGGTTCAAATAGTTCAAGGAGTTTATTTCCCCTTTGCAGGTATTAAAAGTCATATCATGTTTTGCTGGAGATTTCTGTGTATTATGTACACATGTATAGTGATTTATTTTGATTTATTTAACCTTTATTTAAACTTTATTTAACTAGACAAGTCAGTTAAGAACACACTCTTATTTACAATGACAGCCGGTGGGCTAATTGTGTGCCGCCCTGTGGGACTCCCAATCAGGTCCTCCATCCGTTCCTATCCTAAACAGAACATCTATTAAAACGTGCTGAGTGGTAAGATCAGGAAAAAAATGTTTAGTCATATGTACTGAAGTACTACAAGTAGTATAAAAACAGTTGTCAGGTTCCTCCTCGGCTCTTCTCATCCAGCTCTGATCTGAAACAACTGACCAGGTGAAAACCAGCCTAATGGGGCGGCAGATAGCCTAGTGGTTAGAGGAGGCAGGTAGTCTAGTGGTTAGAGGAGGCAGGTAGTCTAGTGGTTAGAGGAGGCAGGTAGTCTAGTGGTTAGAGGAGGCAGGTAGTCTAGTGGTTAGAGGAGGCAGGTAGTCTAGTGGTTAGAGGAGGCAGGTAGCCTAGTGGTTAGAGGAGGCAGGTAGCCTAGTGGTTAGAGGAGGCAGGTAGCCTAGTGGTTAGAGGAGGCAGGTAGCCTAGTGGTTAGAGGAGGCAGGTAGCCTAGTGGTTAGAGGAGGCAGGTAGCCTAGTGGTTAGAGGAGGCAGGTAGTCTAGCCTAGTGGTTAGAGGAGGCAGGGTAGTCTAGTGGTTAGAGGAGGCAGGTAGTCTAGTGGTTAGAGGAGGCAGGTAGCCTCTAGCCTAGTGGTTAGAGGAGGCAGGTAGTCTAGTGGTTAGAGGAGGCAGGTAGTCTAGTGGTTAGAGGAGGCAGGTAGCCTAGTGGTTAGAGGAGGCAGGTAGCCTAGTGGTTAGAGGAGGCAGGTAGCCTGTGGTTAGAGGAGGCAGGTAGCCTAGTGGTTAGAGGAGGCAGGTAGCCTAGTGGTTAGAGGAGGCTAGTGGTTAGAGGAGGCAGGTAGTCTAGTGGTTAGAGGAGGCAGGTAGCCTAGTGGTTAGGAGGCAGGTAGCCTAGTGGTTAGAGGAGGCAGGTAGCCTAGTGGTTAGAGGAGGCAGGTAGTCTAGTGGATAGAGGAGGCAGGTAGCCTAGTGGTTAGAGGAGGCAGGTAGCCTAGTGGTTAGAGGAGGCAGGTAGCCTAGTGGTTAGAGGAGGCAGGTAGCCTAGTGGTTAGAGGAGGCAGGTAGCCTAGTGGTTAGAGGAGGCAGGTAGCCTAGTGGTTAGAGGAGGCAGGTAGTCTAGTGGTTAGAGGAGGCAGGTAGCCTAGTGGTTAGAGGAGGCAGGTAGCCTAGTGGTTAGAGGAGGCAGGTAGCCTAGTGGTTAGAGGCAGGCAGGTAGCCTAGTGGTTAGAGGAGGCAGGTAGCCTAGTGGTTAGAGGAGGCAGGTAGCCTAGTGGTTAGAGGAGGCAGGTAGCCTAGTGGTTAGAGGAGGCAGGTAGTGGTTAGAGGAGGCAGTGGATAGAGGAGGCAGGTAGCCTAGTGGTTAGAGGGTTAGGCAGGTAGCCTAGTGGTTAGAGGAGGCAGGTAGCCTAGTGGTTAGAGGAGGCAGGTAGCCTAGTGGTTAGAGGAGGAGGCAGGTAGCCTAGTGGTTGGAGGAGGCAGGTAGTCTAGTGGTTAGAGGAGGGAGGTAGGTAGTCTAGTGGTTAGAGGTAGGCAGTGGTAGTCTAGTGGTTAGAGGAGGCAGGTAGTCTAGTGGTTAGAGGAGGCAGGTAGCCTTAGAGGAGTGGTTAGAGGAGGCAGGTAGTCTAGTGGTTAGAGGAGGCAGGTAGTCTAGTGGTTAGAGGAGGCAGGTAGTCTAGTGGTTAGAGGAGGCAGGTAGTCTAGTGGTTAGAGGTGGTTAGAGCAGGTAGTCTAGTGGTTAGAGGAGGCAGGTAGTCTAGTGGTTAGAGGAGGCAGGTAGTCTAGGTGGTTAGTGGTTAGAGGGCAGGTAGTCTAGTGGTTAGAGAGGCAGGTAGTCTAGTGGTTAGAGAGGCAGGTAGTCTAGTGGTTAGAGAGGCAGGTAGTCTAGTGGTTAGAGAGGCAGGTAGTCTAGTGGTTAGAGGAGGCAGGTAGCCTAGTGGTTAAAGCGTAAAGAGGCCAGTAACCGGGAGGATTGCTGGATCGAATCCCCGAGCTGACGAGGTAAAAAAATCTGTTGTTCTGAGCTGTTAATCCACTGCTTCCCTTGGGGGTTAACTGGGGGTTCCCTTGGGGGTTCCCTTGGGGGTTCCCTTGGGGGTTAACTGGGGGTTCCCTTGGGGGTTAACTGGGGGTTCCCTTGGGGGTTAACTGACTAGGTCTCCCCGCACCTCCCTGATTCAGAGGGGTTGGGGGTTAACTGACTAGGTCTCCCCCCCTTTCCCCTTTCCTGATGAGCTTCCACCATATTGTTTTCCCAGGTCAAATGGGAAAAATCCACCTGTCATTCATCTGACACACAGATGCAATCATAAACTGTATCACATGAATCAGACTTTGAACTTTGAACTCTGCCCTCTCCTCACCTGCTTTCCTTTACTGTACTGAACTGAAAGAACTGACAGCGAGCCACCATATTGTTTTCCCAGGTCAAGTATTTTCCAATCGGTGCAGATGAAGGGGAGGAGACTATGCTAGAGGACATATATTGAAGAGAAACACTCACCTCTCTGATCTCCTTGATCTTGGAGCCGCCCTTCCCGATGAGAGAGCCACATTGGCTGGCAGGAATGACCAATCGTAGGGTGACGGGAGGCTTGCTGGTGACCGTGCCATTGGCTACCAGAGTTGAAAGGTCCTAGAGAGAACAAAGCTGATTGGTTGTAGAAGGCCTGTACCTTAATGTTTTTAGTAATTTAGCAGAGTGACTTGTTCTTTGTGTATTCAAGTTGGTAAAAAGAACCACATAAGCACAGTGACCCTACAACCACAGTGACCCTACAACCACAGTGACCCTACAACCACAGTGACCCTACAACCACAGTGACCCTACAACCACAGTGACCCTACAACCACAGTGACACCCTACAACCACAGCGACACCTACAACCACAGTGACACTACAACCACAGTGACCCTACAACCACAGTGACCCTGACAACCACACTACAACCACAGTGACCCTACAACCACAGACACTACAACCACAGTGACACTACCCACAGTGACCCTACAACCACAGTGACACTGACACTACAACCACAGTGACCCTACAACCACAGCCCTACAACCACAGACCCTACAACCACAGTGACGACCCTACAACCACAGCGACCCTACAACCACAGTGACGTGACCCTACCAACCACAGTGACCCTACAACCACAGTGACCCTACAACCACAGTGACCCTACAACCACAGTGACCCTACAACCACAGTGACACTACAACCACAGTGACACCAACCACAGTGACAACCACAGTGACCCTGACACACCACAGTGACCCTACTGACCCTACAACCACAGTGACCCTACAACCACAGTGACCCTACAACCACAGTGACCCTACAACCACAGTGACCCTACAACCACAGTGTGACCCTACAACCACAGTGACCCTACAACCACAGTGACCCTACAACCACAGTGACCCTACAACCACAGTGACCCTACAACCACAGTGACCCTACAACCACAGTGACCCTACAACCACAGTGACCCCCTACAACCACAGTGACAACCACAGTGACCCTACAACCACAGTGACCCTACAACCACAGTGACCCTACAACCACAGTGACCCTACAACCACAGTGACCCTACAACCACAGTGACCCTACAACCACAGTGACGTGACCCGACAACCACAGTGACCCTACAACCACAGTGACCCTACAACCACAGTGACCCTACAACCACAGTTAGTAGGGAAACATGACCCTTTATTTAACCACAGGACACCTAAACCAGGTGCTGTTGTCCAGATGAGGGTTAGTAATGTAAATGTTTTATTTATTTTTATTTCACCTTTATTTAACCAGGTAGGCTAGTTGAGAACACCTTTATTTAACCAGGTAGGCTAGTTGAGAACACCTTTATTTAACCAGGTAGGCTAGTTGAGAACACCTTTATTTAACCAGGTAGGCTAGTTGAGAACACCTTTATTTAACCAGGTAGGCTAGTTGAGAACACCTTTATTTAACCAGGTAGGCTAGTTGAGAACACCTTTATTTAACCAGGTAGGCTAGTTGAGAACACCTTTATTTAACCAGGTAGGCTAGTTGAGAACACCTTTATTTAACTAGGTAGGCTAGTTGAGAACACCTTTATTTAACCAGGTAGGCTAGTTGAGAACACCTTTATTTAACCAGGTAGGCTAGTTGAGAACAATTCTCATTTACAACTGCTACCTGGCCAAGATAAGGCATAGCAATTCGACACATACAACAACACAGAGTTACACATGGAATAATATACCATCCTATACTCGTATAAACACCACATGTAACATTTAGAGTTTAGTCTGCACGTCAACGGTCCTGGATCCTGCCAGTCAAGAGAAGGGTGATGGAATAGAACTGTGCCAACCTCTGGTCTGTTGTCTTCCTCTATCCCATTCCTATGTAGATCATTGTCTGTTGTCGTCCTCTATCCCATTCCTATGTAGATCCTTGTCTGTTGTCGTCCTCTATCCCATTCCTATGTAGATCCTTGTCTGTTGTCGTCCTCTATCCCATTCCAATGTAGATCCCACAATATTTCCACTGCTGGTCAAATCTATTCACTTTTCAGAAACACCATTCTCTTTCTCTTAAGAGGGTGACTTGTGGATGAGGTTTTTCCTGGTCATGTGACCTGAACAATGAAAACTGTAGGGCTTGTATTCATGACTTTCCCTTTGCACAAGCCCCACATCATCACATTTGTATTATTTAACCAGGCAAAGCAGTTAAGAACACAATGAGGAACAGGAACAGTGGGTTAACTACCTTGTTCAGGGGGCAGAACAACATATTGTTACCTTGTCAGCTCAGGGATTCAATCTAGCAACCTTTCGGTAACTGGCCTCAACGCTCTAACCACTAGGCTACCTGCCTCTAACCACTAGGCTACCTGCCCCTATAACCACTAGAATACCTGCCTCTAACCACTAGGCTACCTGCCTCTCTAACTACTAGGCTACCTGCTCTAACCACTAGGCTACCTGCCTCTAACCACTAGGCTACCTGCCTCTAACCACTAGGCTACCTGCCTCTAACCACTAGGCTACCTGCCTCTAACCACTAGTCTACCTGCCTCTAACCACTAGGCTAACTGCCTCTAACCACTAGGCTAACTGCTCTAACCACTATGCCACCTGCTTCTAACCACTGGGCTACCTGCCTCTAACCATTAGGCTACCTGCCTCTAACCACTAGGCTAACTGCTCTAACCACTAGGCCACCTGCTTCTAACCACTGGGCTACCTGCCTCTAACTACTAGGTTACCTGCATCTAACCACTAGGCTACCTGCCTCTAACCACTAGGCTACCTGCCTCTCCACTAACCACTAGGCTACCTGCATCTAACCACTAGGCTACCTGCCTCTAACCACTAGGCTACCTGCCTCCTCTAACCACTAGGCTACCTGCTTCTAACCACTGGGCTACCTGCCTCTAACAACTAGGTTACCAGCATCTAACCACTAGGCTACCTGCCTCTAACCACTAGGCTACCTGCCTCCAATAGGCTACCTGCCTCTAACCACTAGGCTACCTGCCTCTAACCACTAGGCTACCTGCCTCTAACCACTAGGCTACCTGCCTCTAACCACTAGGCTACCTGCCTCCTCTAACCAGGCTACCTGGCTACTGCTCTACCTGCTCTAACCAGTAGGCTACCTGCCTCTCTAACCACTAGGCTACCTGCCTCTAACCACTAGGCTACCTGCCCCTATAACCACTAGGCTACCTGCCTCTAACCACTAGGCTCCTGCCTCTCTAACCACTAGGCTACCTGTCTATAACCACTAGGCTACCTGCCTCTCTAACCACTAGGCTACCTGCTCTAACCACTAGGCTACCTGCCTAAACCACTAGGCTACCTGCCTCCTCTAACCACTAACTGCCTACCTGCTCTAACCACTAGGCTACCTGGCTACCTAACCACTAGGCTACCTGCCTCTAACCACTAGGCTACCTGCCTCTCTAACCACTAGGCTACCTGCTCTAACCACTAGGCTACCTGCCTCTAACCACTAGGCTACCTGCCTCTAACCACTAGGCTACCTGCCTCTAACCACTAGGCTACCTGCCTCTCTAACCACTAGGCTACCTGCCTCTAACCACTAGGCTACCTGCCTCTAACCACCTGCCTCTAGGCTACCTGCCTGCCTATCTAACTACTAGGCTACCTGCCTCTAACCACTAGGCTACCTGCCTCTAACCACTAGGCTACCTGCCTCTAACCACTAGGCTACCTGCCTCTAACCACTAGGCTACCTGCCTCTCTAACCACTAGGCTACCTGCTCTAACCACTAGAATAACTGCCTCTAACCACTAGGCTACCTGCCTCTAACCACTAGGCTACCTGCCTCTAACCACTAGGCTACCTGCTCCACTAGGCTACCTGCTAACCACTAGGCTACCTGCCTCTAACCACTAGGCTACCTGCCTCTAACCACTAGGCTACCTGCCTCTAACCACTAGGCTACCTGCCTCCTCTAACCACTAGGCTACCTGCCTCTAACCACTAGGCTACCTGCCTCTAACCACTAGGCTACCTGCCTCTAACCACTAGGCTACCTGCCTCCTCTCTAACCACTAGGCTACCTGCCTACCTCTAACCACTAGGCTACCTGTCTGTCTAACCACTAGGCTACCTTCCTATAACCACTAGGCTACCTGCCTCCTCTAACCACTAGGCTACCTGCCACCTCTAACCACTAGACTACCTGGCCTCTAACCACTAGACTACCTGCCTCCTCCACTAACCACTAGACTACCTGCCTCCTCTAACCACTAGACTACCTGCCCACTCTACTCTAACCACTAGGCTACCTGCCTCCTCTAACCACTAGGCTACCTGCCTCTAACCACTAGGCTACCTGCCTCTAACCACTAGGCTACCTGCCTCTCTAACCACTAGGCTACCTGCCTCCTCCTAACCACTAGGCTACCTGCCTCTAACCACTAGGCTACCTGCCTCTAACCACTAGGCTACCTGCCTCTAACCACTAGGCTACCTGCCTCTAACCACTAGGCTACCTGCCTCTAACCACTAGGCTACCTGCCTCTCTAACCACTAGGCTACCTGCCTCTCTAACCACTAGGCTACCTGCCTCTAACCACTAGGCTACCTGCCTCTAACCACTAGGCTACCTGCCTCTAACCACTAGGCTACCTGCCTACCTCTAACCACTAGGCTACCTGCCTCTAACCACTAGGCTACCTGCCTCTCTAACCACTAGGCTACCTGCCTCTAACCACTAGGCTACCTGCCTCTCTAACCACTAGGCTACCTGCTCTAACCACTAGAATAACTGCCTCTAACCACTAGGCTACCTGCCTCTAACCACTAGGCTACCTGCCTACCTAACCACTAGGCTACCTGCTCTAACCACTAGGCTACCTGCTTCTAACCACTGGGCTACCTGCCTCTAACCACTAGGTTACCTGCCTCTAACCACTAGGTTACCTGCATCTAACCACTAGGCTACCTGCCTCTAACCACTAGGCTACCTGCCTCTCTAACCACTAGGCTACCTGCATCTAACCACTAGGCTACCTGCCTCTAACCACTAGGCTACCTGCCTCTAACCACTAGGCTACCTGCCTCTCTAACCACTAGGCTACCTGCCTCGAACTACTAGGATACCTGTCTGTCTAACAACTAGGCTACCTTCCTATAACCAATAAGCAACCTGCCTCCTCTAACCACTAGGCTACCTGCCACCTCTAACCACTAGACTACCGGCCTCCTCTAACCACTAGACTACCGGCCTCCTCTAACCACTAGGCTACCTGCCTCTAACCACTAGGCTACCTGCTCTAACCACTAGGCTACCTGCCTCTAACCACTAGGCTACCTGCCTCTCTAACCACTAGGCTACCTGCCTCCTCTAACCACTAGGCTACCTTCCTCTAACCACTAGGCTACCTGCCTCTAACCACTAGGCTACCTGCCTCTAACCACTAGGCTACCTGCCTCTAACCACTAGGCCTGCCTCTAACCACTAGGCTACCTGCCTCTAACCACTAGGCTACCTGCCTCTCTAACCACTAGGCTACCTGCCTCTAACCACTAGGCTACCTGCTAACCACTGGCCCTGCCTATAACCACTAGGCTACCTGCCTCTCTAACCACTAGGCTACCTGCCTCTAACCACTAGGCTACCTGCCTATCTAACCACTAGGCTACCTGCTAGGCTACCTGCTCTAACCACTAGGCTACCTGCCTCTAACCACTAGGCTAGCTGCCTCCTCTAACCACTAGGCTACCTGCCTCCTCTAACCACTAGGCTACCGCTAGGCTACCTGCCTCTAACCACTAGGCTACCTTCCTCTAACCACTAGGCTACCTGCCTCCTCTAACCACTAGGCTACCTGCCTCTAACCACTAGGCTACCTCCTCTACCACTAGGCTACCTGCCTCTAACCACTAGGCTACCTGCCTCCTCTAACCACTAGGCTACCTGCCTCCTCTAACCACTAGGCTACCTGCCTCTAACCACTAGGCTACCTGCCTCTAACCACTAGGCTACCTGCCTCTAACCACTAGGCTACCTGCCTCTAACCACTAGGCTACCTTCCTCTAACCACTAGGCTACCTGCCTCTAACCACTAGGCTACCTGCCTCTAACCACTAGGCTACCTGCTCTAACCACTAGGCTAGGCTACCTGCTCTAACCACTAGGCTACCTGCCTCCTCTAACCACTAGGCTACCTGCCTCTAACCACTAGGCAACCTGCCCCTCTAACCACTAGGCTACCTGCCTCTAACCACTAGGCTACCTGCCTCTCTAACCACTAGGCTACCTGTCTATAACCACTAGGCTACCTGCCTACCTCTAACTACTAGGCTACCTGCTCTAACCACTAGGCTACCTGCCTCTAACCACTAGGCTACCTGCCTCTCTAACCACTAGGCTACAAACTGAACCACTGGTCCACTCAACACAGACAGCATCTGAGGACTAGGCTACCTGCCTCTAGCGCCTCTTCAACCTCAGGAGGCTGAAGAACCATTCGGCTTGTCACCAAACCACTCAGGCTACTTCTACAGATGCCTGCCTCGAACCACTAGGCTACCTGCATCCTGGCTACCTGCCTCTAACCACTAGGCTACCTCCTGGTCTAACCACTAGCCCCTCAACCACTAGGGCTCTCCAGAGGGCTACCTGTAGTGAGGTCTGCACCGCATCAACCACTAGGCTACCTGCCCCTAACCTGCAAACTACCTGCCCTCCAGGACACCTACCACCACCCGATGCTACAGGAAGGCCATAAAGATCAACACTAGGACATCAACCACTAGGCCACTGCCTGTTCACCACTAGGCTACTGCCATCCAGAACCACTAGGCTAGGTCAACCACAGGCTGCCTCCTCTAACCACTAGACTGAAAAACAGCTTCTATCTCAAGGCCATCAGACTGTTAAACTGCCACCACTAACCACTGAGGCTACCTGCCTCTAACCACTAGGCTACTGTCCATGAACCACTGACTGCTCTAACCACTAGCCACCTTAATCATAACCACTAGGCTACCTGATGGCTACCTGAACCATGATGTAAATATAACACTAGGCTACTTTAAACAATGCTACCTTATATAACCACTGTTACCTGCCTCTACTAGGCTTGTTCATCTCATATGCATACGTTGACCACTGGCTACTCTAACCACTAGGCATAACCTGCCTCTAACCACTAGGCATGTAACCACTAGGCACTTTAACTATGCCACTTGGTAACCACTAGGCTTATCTCAACCATGTATATACTGCCTCCTATCTAACCACTATCATCTACTGTACTTGCCTAACTGCTCTGTAACCATCACTCATTCCATATATCCTTATGTACATATTCTTTATCCTGCCTTACACTGGCTAACCACTTTTTTTTCTAACCACTGGGCTACCTGTTAACCACTTAGGTTACCTCCTCTAACCACTAGGCTACCTGTCCACTAGGCTAACTAGAACCACAAGGCATTTCCTATAACCACTAGGCTAACCACTAGGCTACCTTAACATCTGCTAACCACTAGGCTACCTGTGACAACCAAAACCTTTGACCACTTTGGCTTTACCTGCCTCTAACCACTAGGCTACCTGTCTGTCTAACCACTAGGCTACCTTCCTATAACCAATAAGCAACCTGCCTCCTCTAACCACTAGGCTACCTGCCACCTCTAACCACTAGGCTACCTGCCTCCTCCTCCTAACCACTAGGCTACCTGCCTCCTCTAACCACTAGGCTACCTGCCTCTAACCACTAGGCTACCTCCTCTAACCACTAGGCTACCTGCCTCCTCTAACCACTAGGCTACCTGCCTCCTCTAACCACTAGGCTACCTGCCTCCTCTAACCACTAGGCTACCTGCCTCTAACCACTAGGCTACCTGCCTCTAACCACTAGGCTACCTGCCTCTCTAACCACTAGGCTACCTGCCTCCTCTAACCACTAGGCTACCTGCCTCCTCTAACCACTAGGCTACCTGCCTCTAACCACTAGGCTACCTGCCTCCTCTAACCACTAGGCTACCTGCCTATCTAACCACTAGGCTACCTGCCTAACCACTAGGCTACCTGCCTCTAACCACTAGGCTACCTGCCTCTAACCACTAGGCTACCTGCCTCCTCTAACCACTAGGCTACCTGCCTCTAACCACTAGGCTACCTGCCTCTAACCACTAGGCTACCTGCCTCTAACCACTAGGCTACCTGCCTCTAACCACTAGGCTACCTGCCTCTAACCACTAGGCTACCTGCTTCTAACCACTAGGCTACCTGCCTCTAACCACTAGGCTACCTGCCTCCTAACCACTAGGCTACCTGCATCTAACCACTAGGCTACCTGCCTCTAACCACTAGGCTACCTGCCTCTAACCACTAGGCTACCTGCCTCTCTAACCACTAGGCTACCTGCCTCTAACCACTAGGCTACCTGCCTCTGTCTAACCACTAGGCTACCTTCCTCTAACCACTAGGCTACCTGCCTACCTCCTCTAACCACTAGGCTACCTGCCTCTAACCACTCTAACCACTAGGCTACCTGCCTCCTCTAACCACTAGGCTACTACCTGCCTCCTCTAACCACTAGGCTACCTGCCTCTAACCACTAGGCTACCTGCCTCTAACCACTAGGCTACCTGCCTCTAACCACTAGGCTACCTGCCTCTAACCACTAGGCTACCTGCCTCTCTAACCACTGGCTACCTGCCTCTAACCACTAGGCTACCTGCCTCTAACCACTAGGCTACCTGCCTCTAACCACTAGGCTACCTGCCTCTAACCACTAGGCTACCTGCCTCTAACCACTAGGCTACCTGCCCCTAACCACTAGGCTCCCTGCCTCTCTAACCACTAGGCTACCTGTCTATAACCAATAGGCTACCTGCCTATCTAACTACTAGGCTACCTGCTCTAACCACTAGGCAACCTGCCTCTAACCACTAGGCTAGCTGCCTCTCTAACCGCTAGGCTACCTGCCTCTAACCACTAGGCTACCTGCCTCTAACCACTAGGCTACCTTCCTCTAACCACTAGGCTACCTGCTCTAACCACTAGGCTACCTTCCTCTAACCACTAGACTACCTGCCTCCCACTCTAACCACTAGGCTACCTTCCTCTAACCACTAGGCTACCTGCCTCTAACCACTAGGCTACCTTCCTCTAACCACTAGGCTACCTGCTCCTCTAACCACTAGGCTACCTGCCTCTAACCACTAGGCTACCTTCCTCTAACCACTAGGCTACCTGCCTCCTCTAACCACTAGGCTACCTGCTCTAACCACTAGGCTACCTTCCTCTAACCACTAGGCTACCTTCCTCTAACCACTAGGCTACCTTCCTCTAACCACTAGGCTACCTGCCTCTAACCACTAGGCTACCTGCCTCTAACCACTAGGCTACCTGCCTCTCTCTAACCACTAGGCTACCTGCCTCTAACCACTCTAACCACTAGGCTACCTGCCTCTAACCACTAGGCTACCTGCCTCTAACCACTAGGCTAGCCTAACCACTGGCTACCTGCTCTAACCACTAGGCTACCTGCTCTAACCACTAGGCTACCTGCCTCTAACCACTAGGCTACCTGAACTTCCTCTAACCACTAGGCTACCTTCCTCTAACCACTAGGCTACCTTCCTCTAACCACTAGGCTACCTGCCTCTAACCACTAGGCTACCTGCCTCTAACCACTAGGCTACCTGCCTCTAACCACTAGGCTACCTGCCTCTAACCACTAGGCTACCTGCCTCTAACCACTAGGCTACCTGCCTCTAACCACTAGGCTACCTGCCTCTAACCACTAGGCTACCTGCCTCTAACCACTAGGCTACCTGCTAACCACTAGGCTACCTGCCTATAACCACTAGGCTACCTGCCTCTCTAACCACTAGGCTACCTGCTCTAACCACTAGGCTACCTGCCTCTACCTGCCTCTAACCACTAGGCTACCTGCCTCTAACCACTAGGCTACCTGCCTCTAACCACTAGGCTACCTGCCTCTAACCACTAGGCTACCTGCCTCTAACCACTAGGCTACCTGCCTCTAACCACTAGGCTACCTGCCTCCTCTAACCACTAGGCTACCTGCCTCCACTAACCACTAGGCTACCTTCCCTCTAACCACTAGGCTACCTGCCTCTAACCACTAGGCTACCTGCCTCTAACCACTAGGCTACCTGCCTCTAACCACTAGGCTACCTGCCTCTAACCACTAGGCTACCTGCCTCTAACCACTAGGCTACCTGCCTCTAACCACTAGGCTACCTGCCTCTAACCACTAGGCTACCTGCCTCTAACCACTAGGCTACCTAACCACTAGGCTACCTTCCTCTAACCACTAGGCTACCTGCCTCTAACCACTAGGCTACCTGCCTCTAACCACTAGGCTACCTGCCTCTAACCACTAGGCTACCTGCCTCTAACCACTAGGCTACCTGCCTCCTCTAACCACTAGGCTACCTGCCTCTAACCACTAGGCTACCTGCCTCTAACCACTAGGCTACCTTCCTCTAACCACTAGGCTACCTGCCTCTAACCACTAGGCTACCTGCCTCTAACCACTAGGCTACCTGCCCTCTAACCACTAGGCTACCTGCCTCTAACCACTAGGCTACCTGCCTCTCTAACCACTAGGCTACCTGCCTCCTACCTCTAACCACTAGGCTACCTGCCTCTCTAACCACTCTAACCACTAGGCTACCTGCCTCTCTAACCACTAGGCTACCTGCCTCTAACCACTAGGCTACCTGCCTCTAACCACTAGGCTACCTGCCTCTAACCACTAGGCTACCTGCCTCTAACCACTAGGCTACCTGCCTTCTAACCACTAGGCTACCTGCCTCTAACCACTAGGCTACCTACCTGCTACTCTAACCACTAGGCTACCTGCCTCTAACCACTAGGCTACCTAACCACTAGGCTACCTGCCTCTAACCACTAGGCTACCTGCCTCTAACCACTAGGCTACCTGCCTCTAACCACTAGGCTACCTGCCTCTAACCACTAGGCTACCTGCCTCTAACCACTAGGCTACCTGCCTCTCTGACCACTAGGCTACCTGCCTCCTGCCTCTAACCACTAGGCTACCTTGCTCTAACCACTAGGCTACCTGCCTCCTCTAACCACTAGGCTACCTGCCTCCTCTAACCACTAGACTACCTGCCTCCTCTAACCACTAGACTACCTGCCTCTCTGACCACTAGGCTACCTGCCTCTAACCACTAGACTACCTGCCTCCTCTAACCACTAGACTACCTGCCTCTCTAACCACTAGGCTACCTGCCTCTAACCACTAGGCTACCTTCCTCTAACCACTAGGCTACCTTCCTCTAACCACTAGGCTACCTGCCTCTAACCACTAAGGCTACCTTCCTCTAACCACTAGGCTACCTGCCTCTAACAACTAGGCTACCTGCCTCTAACCACTAGGCTAACCACTAGGCTGCCTGCCTCTAACCACTAGGCTACCTGCCTCCTCTAACCACTAGGCTACCTGCCTCTAACCACTAGGCTACCTGCCTCTAACCACTAGGCTACCTGCCTCTAACCACTCTAACCACTAGGCTACCTGCCTCTCTAACCACTAGGCTACCTGCCTCTCTAACCACTAGGCTACCTGCCTCTCTAACCACTAGGCTACCTGCCTCTAACCACTAGGCTACCTGCCTCTAACCACTAGGCTACCTGCCTCTCTAACCACTAGGCTACCTGCCTCTAACCACTAGGCTACCTGCCTCTCTAACCACTAGGCTACCTGCCTCTAACCACTAGGCTACCTTCCTCTAACCACTAGGCTACCTTCCTTCTAACCACTACCTTCCTCTAGGCTACCTTCCCTCTCTAACCACTAGGCTACCTTCCTCTAACCACTAGGCTACCTGCCTCTAACCCACTAGGCTACCTGCCTCTAACCACTAGGCTACCTTCCTCTAACCACTAGGCTACCTTCCTCTAACCACTAGGCTACCTTCCTCTAACCACTAGGCTACCTGCCACTCTACCTAACCACTAGGGCTACCTGCCTCTAACCACTAGGGCTACCTGCCTCTAACCACTAGGCCACTACCTGCCTCTAACCACTAGGCTACCTGCCTCTAACCACTAGGCTACCTGCCTCTAACCACTAGGCTACCTTCCTCTAACCACTAGGCTACCTGCCCTCTAACCACTAGGCTACCTGCCTCTAACCACTAGGCTACCTGCCTCTAACCACTAGGCTACCTGCCTCTAACCACTAGGCTACCTGCCTCTAACCACTAGGCTACCTGCCTCTCTAACCACTAGGCTACCTGCCTCTAACCACTAGGCTACCTGCCCTCTCTAACCACTAGGCTACCTGCCTCTAACCACTAGGCTACCTGCCTCTCTAACCACTAGGCTACCTGCCTCTAACCACTAGGCTACCTGTCTCTAACCACTAGGCTAGGCTACCTGCCTATCTAACCACTAGGCTGCCTCTAACCTAGCCTGCTACCTGCCTCTAACCACTAGGCTACCTGCCTCTAACCACTAGGCTACCTGCCTCTAACCACTAGGCTAACCACTAGCCTGCCTCTAACCACCACTAGGCTACCTGCCTCTAACCACTAGGCTACCTGCCTCTCTAACCACTAGGCTACCTGCCTCCACTAGGCTAACCACTAGGCTACCTGCCTCTAACCACTAGGCTACCTAACCACTAGGCTACCTGCCTCTAACCACTAGGCTACCTTCCTCTAACCACTAGGCTACCTGCCTCCTCTAACCACTAGGCTACCTGCCTCTAACCACTAGGCTACCTGCCCACTCTACCTAACCACTAGGCTACCTGCCTCTAACCACTAGGCTACCTGCCTCCTAACCACTAGGCTACCCAACCACTAGGCTACCTGCCTCTAACCACTAGGCTACCTTCCTCTAACCACTAGGCTACCTGCCTCCTAACCACTAGGCTACCTGCCTCTCTAACCACTAGGCTACCTGCCTCTAACCACAAGGCTACCTGCCTCTAACCACTAGGCTACCTGCCTCCTCTAACCACTAGGCTACCTGCCTCTAACCACTAGGGCTACCTGCCTCTAACCACTAGGCTAACTGCTAACCACTAGGCTACCTTCCTCTAACCACTAGGCTACCTTCCTCTAACCACTAGGCTACCTGCCTACCTCTAACCACTAGGCTACCTGCCTCTAACCCACTAGGCTACCTTCCTCTAACCACTAGGCTACCTGCTACTCCTAACCACTAGGCTACCTGCCTCTAACCACTAGGCTACCTTCCTCTAACCACTAGGCTACCTTCTAACCACTAGGCTACCTTCCTCTAACCACTAGGCTACCTGCCTCTAACCACCAGGCTACCTGCCTCTAACCACTAGGCTACCTTCCTCTAACCACTAGGCTACCTGCCTCTAACCACTAGGCTACCTGCCTCTAACCACTAGGCTACCTGCCTCTAACCACTAGGCTACCTGCCTCTAACCACTAGGCTACCTGCCTCTAACCACTAGGCTACCTGCCTCTAACCACTAGGCTACCTGCCTCCTCTAACCACTAGGCTACCTGCCTCTAACCACTAGGCTACCTGCCTCTAACCACTAGGCTACCTGCCTCTCTAACCACTAGGCTACCTGCCTCTAACCACTAGGCTACCTGCTACCTCTCTAACCACTAGGCTACCCTCTCTACCACTGGCTACCTGCCTCTCT
Source organism: Oncorhynchus tshawytscha (assembly GCF_018296145.1). Taxonomy (NCBI): domain Eukaryota; kingdom Metazoa; phylum Chordata; class Actinopteri; order Salmoniformes; family Salmonidae; genus Oncorhynchus; species Oncorhynchus tshawytscha. Next base: position 6,076,762 of record NC_056430.1, on the reverse strand, counting down.
AACCACTAGGCTACCTGCTACCTGCTCTAACCACTAGGCTACCTTCCTCTAACCACTAGGCTACCTTCCTCCTAAACCACTAGGCTACCTGCCTCTAACCACTAGGCTACCTGCCTCTAACCACTCTAACCACTAGGCTACCTGCCTCCTAACCACTAGGCTACCTGCCTCTAACCACTAGGCTACCTGCCTCTAACCACTAGGCTACCTGCCTCTAACCACTGGGCTACCTGCCTCTAACCACTACCTGCCTCTAACCACTAGGCTACTGCCTCCTCTAACCACTAGGCTACCTTCCTCTAACCACTAACCACCAGGCTACCTGCCTCCTAACCACCAGGCTACCTGCCTCTCTAACCACTAGGCTACCTGCCTCCTAACCACTAGGCTACCTGCCTCCTCTAACCACCAGGCTGCCTGCCTCCTCTAACCACTAGGCTACCTGCCTCTAACCACCAGGCTAAACCACCAGGCTACCTGCCTCTAACCACTAGGCTACCTCTGCCTCTAACCACCAGGCTACCTGCCTCTAACCACCAGGCTACCTGCCTCTAACCACTAGGCTACCTGCCTCTAACCACTAGGCTACCTGCATCCTCTAACTACAATAGGCCCAGCTAACCACTAGGCTACCTGCCTCTAACCACCAGGCTGCCTGCCTCTAACCACTAGGCTACCTGCCTCTAACCACTAGGCTACCTGCCTCTAACCACTAGGCTACCTGCCTCTAACCACTAGGCTACCTGCCTCTAACCACTAGGCTACCTGCCTCCTCCATAGTACTGCTCCTGCATATCATACTCTGCTGCAGTAGATCATCATCCTAAATCATCATAGAGGTCCAAGGCTCCTTAATGAAGCTATAGGTAATAAATATCATCCTAAATCATGGCCCCAATCAATTAGCCGTAGCATTGCACCAATCAATTAGCCGTAGCATTGCACCAATCAATTAGCCGTAGCATTGCACCAATCAATTAGTTGTAGCATTGCGCCAATCAATTAGCCGTAGCATTGCACCAATCAATTACCTGGGCTGTCCAGCCGCCCATCACATCAGTTTAGATGTATTTCTCTCCAAACGTGTGTATAAATGATCAAGGGGCGTTTGGCGTTTGGAAGGATCGTTTTAGTATTCTTTCAGCGCTAACTCCTAAATCTCTTGAGCACCGCTTGGAATGGATGGGAGAGAAAATATACGTTTGTATTCAAAATAACCTGGAGATGAATATCCGTATGCAAACGAGGCAGTGACTTCCTGTCTCTCTATCTTAATCTCTCTTAATGTATTTTTCTCTCTGTATCTCTCCCCTCCCCCTCTCTCTCCCTCTCTCTGTATCTCTCTCTCTGTATCTCTCCCCTTCTCTCTCTCTCCTCCCTCTCTCTCTCTCCTCTCTCTCTGTATCTCTCTCTCTCTGTATCTCTCTCTCCTCTCTCCCCTCCCTCTCTCTCCCTCTCTCTCTGTATCTCTCTCTCTGTATCTCTCTCTCCTCCCCTCTCTCTCCCTCTCCCTCCCTCTCTCTCTGTATCTCTCCCCCTCCCTCTATCTCCCTGTATCTCTCTCCCCCCCCCTCCCTCTCTCTGTATCTCCCCTCCCTCCCTATCTCCCCCCCCTTTGTCTCTCTTCCTCTCTCCCTCCCTCCCCTCTCTCTCCCTCCTCTCTCTCCTTCCCCTCCCTTCCTCTCTTCCTCCTCTCTTCCCCTCTCCCCCTCCCCCTCTCTTCCTCTCTCTCTCCCCCACTCTCTCTCCCTCCCCCCATCTCTCTCTCCGTTAGCTGGATTAGCTGTGCCTCTCTTTTCTGTCTGGTTGATTGGTTGGGGACGGCCGGTTTCTCCTCATGTGGATGAGACAGATTTAAATGTCACCTCCGAAGACTTAATTTAAAACTATGAAATACTCCCTTAATAAAACAGTATAATCCTCCCTAGTCAATCCAACACTCTAAATCACTGAACAAACCACAGGAAATAGCTACTTCCTTCTATAAGGGTCCTGCTACTCACTACCTTTCATACTATGGGCCTGCTTTCTAAGTAGTTCTCTCTCTGTCTGTCTCTCTGTGTCTCTGTCTCTGTGTCTCTCTCTCTCTCTCTCTCTCTCTCTCTGTCTCTCTCTGTCTCTCTCTGTCTGTCTCTGTCTGTCTCTCTGTCTCTCTCTCTGTCTCTCTCTCTCTGTCTCTCTCTGTCTCTCTCTCTCTGTCTCTCTCTCTCTGTCTCTCTCTCTCTCTCTCTCAATTCAATTCAATTCAATTCAAGGGCTTTATTGGCATGGGAAACATGTGTTAACATTGCCAAAGCAAGTGAGGTAGACAACATACAAAGTGAATATATAAAGTGAAAAACAACAAAAATTTACAGTAAACATTACACATACAGAAGTTTCAAAACAGTAAAGACATTACAAATGTCATATTATATATATATATACAGTGTTTTAACAATGTACAAATGGTTAAAGGACACAAGATCAAATAAATAAGCATACATATGGGTGTATTTACAATGGTGTTTGTTCTTCACTGGTTGCCCTTTTCTCGTGGCAACAGGTCACAAATCTTGCTGCTGTGATGGCACACTGTGGAATTTCACCCAGTAGATATGGGAGTTTTTCAAAATCTCTCTCTGTCGCTCTCTCTCTCTGTCTCTCTGTGTGTCTTTCTCTCTCTCTCTCTGTCTCTCTCTCTCTCTCTGTCTCTCTCTCTCTCTCTCTCTGTCTCTCTCTCTCTGTGTCTTTCTCTCTCTCTCTCTCTCTTTCTAAGTAGTTCTCTTTCTGTGTCTCTGTCTCTCGCTGTCTCTCTGTCTGTCTCTGTGTGTGTGTGTGTGTCTCTCTCTCTCTGTCTCTCACTCTCTCTCTCGGTCTCTCCCTCTCTCTCATCTTGTGTGTGCCTCTCTCATCTTTTTAAGTGGGAGAACTTGCACAATTGGTGGCTGACTAAATACTTTTTGCCCCACTGTATATATATATAAGCAATAAGGCCCGAGGGGGTGTAGTATACGGCTATGGGCTGTTCTTAGCGGTCTTTTCGGTAAGGCCTATTCAACGGACCCATCCTAATTCATGTCCCGTTATGCACTCGTTCTTACCCACAATGCTTCACGTAGTGCCTGGATACAGCCCTTAGCCGTGGTATATTGGCTATATATCACAAACCCAAGAGGTGCATTATTGCTATTATAACCTGGTTACAACCAGCATTCAGGGCTCGAACTACCCAGTTGATATATATATATATATATATAGAGAGAGAGAGATTGTTTAGTACAAATCTCTTTTTGTAACAGTAGGAAAAACAAAGAGCAACACAGTGTGTCCTCAGAGGAAGTTAACAGAACATACAGTCATTGAAATATTTGTGTGTTTCTTTCTGTTCTCTGTGTCTTTAAGAGTCACAGTACTGTTACTCAGTATTTATTTATTTTTTTAATTTTGGGGGGGGGGGGAGTCGGACTACCATGTGATGACTTGTTATTGTTCATTGTAAAACCAGAAAAGAGACATAGCTGACCCACCAGCTGACCAACTGAATGGGGCTCCTTGTAACTTTCTTCTTTCTTACAGAAGTGAGTTCTACATCACACTAAAACGTGCTCTTGTTGTACATCACGTGACTGGGCGGAGCTCCAGGACCACCCCTAGTGTTACTATGGGAACTCTGTCTTCACTGTGAAGGGAGGAGTCAACAGAGGGACTGTGAGAGGAGATGTCTATAAACCTGTATGTGTGACAGAAAGAGGGAGATATACACACACACACACACACACACACACACACACACACACAAGCTAGTCCTGCTGCTCAGCCTGCCTGCACGCTCTCTCGCTCTCTCTCTCCCTGGACTTGTTTCAAATAACAGATGCCCGCCAAAACAAGTCTGATGTGTCAGACTTGCCTCAGCAGTGACGCCATCGGAAAAAAAATATGCGCCGAATCAAAACCTCCACATCTCAAGGACAAACCAGGATAAACCAGACCATTTCTTTTTTCTTTTTTTTTTACAGAAAAAGAGAGATTGCTGCACAATAGTTTCCCAGACAACGACAGAACACTGAAGGCTTCGCACTTCCTCTCTCACGTAACATTCTCCTTTCTCTATAGCTGGTCGTGCCCTTAGTCGCGGATGCTTGCCGAGAGGTGTTAGGCCCACGGCTGCTACTAAGATCAGTGAAATCCCGATTTCCGATGGACACGCATTGTCACGCATAGAATCCAGGATACAGCAGATGATATTGACTCACATGCAGGTTTTAGACAGAGACCGCACATCAAATTGGTTTACAATCCAATTAGACGAGACGACTGACATTTCACATGCCGCTTCTTGTATATATTTGTTACAAAGAATTTATATGATGCAAAGAGTTACCTCGGAACTGCAGGTGAAATATTCTGTGTTCTGAACGAGCACATAACGGGACATGAATTAGGATGGGTCCGTCGAAAAGACCCCTGCTCTATCCATGCAGGGACATGTGCAAGTGGCATTTTTCAAGCAAACGATACATTTCCAATTGCAAGAAACGTCTGTGCGCCTGGAGAGGTACGGTGGCACTTCAGCAGGAGAGTCAATTTGTAAAAAAAAAAAAAAAAAAAGCAATATCTGTGCCTACTGATGCCCCCGTTCAGCTTGAGAAGGAGCTTGCTATTGCTCTAATTTATTTTTTTAATAAAAAAAAAATATGTTTCATTGTCCATAATGAAGCTTCACTACATGACCAAAAGTATGTTGACAGCCGCTCGTCAAACAACTCATTCCCAAAATCATGGAATATGGAGTTGGTTCCCCCCTTTGTTGCTATATTCGCCTCCACTCTTCTGGGAAGGTTTTCCACTACATCCTCAATACTCAACTTGCGGACTGCGGACCGGATCTAGAAAGGGGTCAATACGGACCCCCCCCCAAAAAGAATATATATGTTAATGTGTCAAATTAATTTGGGCACTAATGTTGGGTCGATTAGGCCTGGCTCACAGTCGGCCTAATCCCAAAGGTGTTCAATGGCTTTGTGCAAGCCAGTAAAGTTCATCCACACAGATCTCGACAAAGAATTTCTGGGCCTAGCCCGAACCATGAAAAACAGCACCAGACCAGTATTCCTCCTCCACCAAACTTTACAGTTGGCACTACGCACTACGCACTACGTTCTTCTGGCAACCGCTAAACCCAGATTTGTCTATCAGACTGCCAGATGGTGAAGCGTCATTCATCACACCCTGTTTCCACTGCTCCAGAGTCCAATGGCGGCGAGCTTTACACTACTCCAGCCGACGCTTGGTATTGCGCGTGGTGATCTTAGGCTTGTGTGCGGCTGCTCGGCCATGGAAACCCATTTCATGAATCTCCAGACAAACAGTTCTGGTGCTCACGTTGCTTCCAGAAGGCAGTTTGGAACTCGGTAGTGAGTGTGGACAGATTATTTTTAAGGTTCAGCACTCGGCGTTCCTGTTCTGTGAGCTTGTGCGGCCTGCCACTTTGCGGCTGAGCCGTTGTTGCTCCTAGATGTTTCCCACGTCAAAATAACAGCACTTACAGTTGACTGGGACAGCTCAAGCAGGGCAGACATTTGACGAACTGACCTGTTGGAAAGGCGGCTTCCTGTGACGATGCCACGTTGAAAGTCTTCGATGCCACGATGCCACGTTGAAAGCTCTTCAGTGAGGCCATCTTACTGCCAATGTTTGTTTATGGAGATCGCCTGGCCGTGTGCTCACATGTATCCACCTGTCAGCAGCGTGTGTGGCTGAAATAGCCGAATCCACTCATTTGAAGGGGTGTCCACATACTTTTGTATATAGTGTATTTATCAGAGTTATTATTGACCTCCACAATAAGCCATATTTGAGTCATTTACATACATTACTTTGAAGCGGCAGAGATGGACAGCCCATGTGTCTTCTCGAATTCGAGAAGACCACATTCCTTTAAACAGTCATTCATTTTAATTTAACATTTAAATTTAACTTGAGGATACGAACAACGAGAGGGCTTTCTTCCTATTCCAGAAATAAGTTAAAACCAGGGCTCGAATTGAGGGGGTATGTGAGGGTATGTGAGGGTATATTGAGGAGGTATGTGAGGGTATATTGAGGGGGTATGTGAGGGTATATTGAGGGGTATGTGAGGGTATATTGAGGGGGTATGTGAGGGTATATTGAGGGGGTATGTGAGGGTATATTGAGGGGGTATGTGAGGGTATATTGAGGGGGTATGTGAGGGTATATTGAGGGGGTATGTGAGGGTATATTGAGGGGTATGTGAGGGTATATTGAGGAGGTATGTGAGGGTATATTGAGGGGGTATGTGAGGGTATATTGAGGGGTATGTGAGGGTATATTGAGGGGGTATGTGAGGGTATATTGAGGGGGTATGTGAGGGTATATTGAGGGGGTATGTGAGGGTATATTGAGGGTATGTGAGGGTATATTGAGGGGGTATGTGAGGGTATATTGAGGGGGTATGTGAGGGTATATTGAGGGGGTATGTGAGGGTATATTGAGGGGTATGTGAGGGTATATTGAGGAGGTATGTGAGGGTATATTGAGGGGGTATGTGAGGGTATATTGAGGGGGTATGTGAGGGTATATTGAGGGGGTATGTGAGGGTATATTGAGGAGGTATGTGAGGGTATATTGAGGGGGTATGTGAGGGTATATTGAGGAGGTATGCGAGGGTATATTGAGGGGGTATGTGAGGGTATATTGAGGGGGTATGTGAGGGTATATTGAGGGGGTATGTGAGGGTATATTGAGGGGTATGTGAGGGTATATTGAGGGGGTATATTGAGGGGGTATGTGAGGGTATATTGAGGGGTATGCGAGGGTATATTGAGGAGGTATGAGGGTATATTGAGGAGGTATGTGAGGGTATATTGAGGGGGTATGTGAGGGTATATTGAGGGGGTATGTGAGGGTATATTGAGGGGGTATGTTGAGGGTATATTGAGGAGGTATGTGAGGGTATATTGAGGGGGTATGTGAGGGTATATTGAGGGGGTATGTGAGGGTATATTGAGGGTATATTGAGGGGGTATGTGAGGGTATATTGAGGGGGGTATATTGAGGGGGTATGTGAGGGTATATTGAGGAGGTATGTGAGGGTATATTGAGGGGGTATGTGAGGGTATATTGAGGAGGTATGTGAGGGTATATTGAGGGGGTATGTGAGGGTATATTGAGGGGGTATGTGAGGGTATATTGAGGGGGTATGTGAGGGTATATTGAGGGGGTATGTGAGGGTATATTGAGGGGGTATGTGAGGGTATATTGAGGGGGTATGTGAGGGTATATTGAGGGGGTATGTGAGGGTATATTGAGGGGGTATGTGAGGGTATATTGAGGGGGTATGTGAGGGTATATTGAGTCAGTCAGTCTCAACATCAACAGTGAAGAGGCGACTCCGGGATGCTGGCCTTCTAGGCAGAGATGCAAAGAAAAAGCCATATCTCAGACTGGCCAATGAACAGAAAAGATAAAGATGGGCAAAAGAACACAGACAATGGAACTCTGGACAGAGGAACTCTGCCTAGAAGGCCAGCAGCCTGGAGTTGACATTGAGACTGGTGTTTTGGTACTTTTTAATGAAGCTTCCAGTTGAGGACTTGTGAGGTGTCTGTTTCTCAAACTAGACACACTAATGTACTTGTCCTCTTGCTCAGTTGTGCACCGGGGCCTCCCACTCCTCTTTCTATTCTGGTTATAGCCCGTTTGTGCTGTTCTGTGAAGTAGGTAGTACACAGCGTTGTACGAGATCTTCACTTTCTTGGCAATTTCTTGCATGGAATAGCCTTCATTTCTCAGAACAAGAATTGACTGACAAGTTTCAGAAGAAATTTCTTTGTTTTTGGCCATTTTGAGCCTGTAATCGAACCCACAAATAATGCCGCTCCAGATACTCAACAAGTCTAAAGAAAGCCAGTTTTATTGCTTCTTTAATCAGAACTACAGTTTTCAGCTGTGCTAACATTATTTTTCTAATGATCAATTAGCCTTTTAAAATGATAAACTTGGATTAGCTAACACAACGTGCCATTGGAACACAGGAGTGATGGTTGCTGATAATGGGCCTCTACGCCTATGTAGATATTCCATAAAGAAATCAGCCGTTTCCAACTACAATAGTCATATACAACAATAACAATGTCTACACTGTGTTTCTGATCAATTTGATGTTATTTTAATGGACAATAAAAATGTAGTTTTTCTTTCAAAAACAAGGACATTTCTAAGTGACCCCAAACTTTTGAACGGTAGTGTGTATTTTTTAAAAACTTAGAAATAAATAATAATGAAATTAAAAATGCCTTATTAGTCATTCTACAGTGCCTTTGAATTCCCCTCCTGGCTGCTTACAAAATAAAGAACCGTGTCTAAAACTTCATATCTAATGCTCTGATCTGTACTAGGGGTGAGGGTTAACTTCATATCTAATGCTCTGGTCTGTACTAGGGGTGAGGGTTAACTTCATATCTAATGCTCTGGTCTGTACTAGGGGTGAGGGTTAACTTCATATCTAATGCTCTGGTCTGTACTAGGGGTGAGGGTTAACTTCATATCTAATGCTCTGGTCTGTACTAGGGGTGAGGGGTTAACTTCATATCTAATGCTCTGGTCTGTACTAGGGGTGAGGGGTTAACTTCATATCTAATGCTCTGGTCTGTACTAGGGGTGAGGGTTAACTTCATATCTAATGCTCTGGTCTGTACTAGGGGTGAGGGTTAACTTCATACCTAATGCTCTGGTCTGTACTAGGGGTGAGGGTTAACTTCATATCTAATGCTCTGGTCTGTACTAGTGGTGAGGGTTAACTTCATATCTAATGCTCTGATCTGTACTAGGGGTGAGGGTTAACTTCATATCTAATGCTCTGGTCTGTACTAGGGGTGAGGGTTAACTTCATATCTAATGCTCTGGTCTGTACTAGGGGTGAGGGTTAACTTCATATCTAATGCTCTGGTCTGTACTAGGGGTGAGGGTAAATGGTAGGCATGTTCTCTGCTATCCACCTCATGTTTTAATTATTATTTTGTGCATAGGGGAGGGTCACTTGTTTCTTTTTATTTTTGTTCAGGGAGGGGAGGGTAAAACAATTTTCTTACTGAAGGGAGGGCCATCAATTTTCATTTCAGAGGGATTCAATTTTCTCCAGATATCCCTCATTATAAATAACGTACAGTCCCTTAACTCAGTCAGCTCCCTGTTCAAGGTCTATTGAATGGAATAGAGCAACATGCTCACTAATCATCCAGAGGTTTGAAAAGCAGGCAGAGACGAGAAAAGAGAAAAGAGAGAAAGACAGAGACGGACCTCTTCCAGTTTGAGAGTGATCATCGTGAAGGCCCTGAAGACACAGTCTGTAGGTCCTGTAATGGTGATGATCCTCTCTGGACACGAACCCTCTGAAATGTTGATACGGGCGCTGCTCTGTGATGGATGGAGGACAAGGAGAAGAGAGGAGAAGACAACTATCATTCCCACTGCACTACAGTGGTTCAGTAGCTGTGGGGACACAAACACGTGGTCCTTCCGTTCCATGCCAATTTCAGTATTGAAGGCCCCTTGTCTTTGTCTTGGAGAGCCAGTCACTGAACAAACCACACAATCTGAGAATGGGGGAGGTTGTTTCATTGAAGTGGTGAGTGTGTGTATCTGTTGGCGGGGGGTGGAGGGAGAGCAGAGGGAGAACGGGGGAGTGGATGGGGAATGGGGAGAGCAGAGGGAGAATGGGGAGAGGGAGGGAGAGTGGAGGGAGAACGGGGGAGTGGAGGGAGAATGGGGAGAGTGGAGGGAGAATGGAGAGAGTGGAGGGAGAATGGGGAGAGCAGAGGGAGAATGGGGAGAGCAGAGGGAGAATGGGGAGAGCGGAGGGAGAATGGGGGGAGTGGAGGGAGAATGGGGAGAGCAGAGGGAGAATGGGGAGAGCGGAGGGAGAATGGGGAGAGCGGAGGGGAATGGGGAGAGCGGAGGGAGAATGGGGAGAGGGAGGGAGAATGGGGAGAGTGGAGGGAGAACGGAGGGAGAGGGGAGGGAGAGTGGAGGGAGAATGGGGAGAGTGGAGGGAGAATGGGGAGAGTGGATGGGGAATGGGGAGAGGAGGGAGAATGGGGAGAGTGGGGAGAATGGGGAGAGAGGGAGAGTGGAGGGAGAATGGAGGAGAGTGGAGGGAGAATGGGAGAGTGGAGGGAGAACGGGGGGAGTGGAGGGAGAATGGGGAGAGTGGAGGGAGAATGGGAGAGTGGAGGGAGAATGGAGAGAGTGGAGGGAGAATGGGGAGAGAGAGGGAGAATGGGGAGAGGGAGGGAGAGTGGAGGGAGAATGGAGGGAATGGAGGGAGAATGGAGAGAGTGGAGGGAGATGGGGAGAGCAGAGGGAGAATGGGGAGAGTGGAGGGAGAATGGAGAGAGTGGAGGGAGAATGGGGAGAGTGGAGGGAGAATGGAGGGAGTGGAGGGAGAATGGGGAGAGCAGAGGGAGAATGGGGAGTGGAGGGAGGGAGAGAGGGAGAATGGGGAGAGTGGAGGGAGAATGGAGGGAGAACGGGAGTGGAGGGAGAATGGGGAGAGTGGATGGGGAATGGGGAGAGCAGAGGGAGAATGGGGAGAGTGGAGGGAGAACGGAGGAGAGTGGAGGGAGAATGGGGAGAGTGGAGGGAGAACGGAGGGAGTGGATGGGGAATGGGGAGAGCAGAGGGAGAACGGAGGGAGTGGATGGGGAATGGGGAGAGCAGAGGGAGAACGGAGGGAGTGGATGGGGAATGGGGAGAGCAGAGGGAGAATGGGGAGAGTGGAGGGAGAACGGAGGGAGTGGATGGGGAATGGGGAGAGCAGAGGGAGAATGGGGAGAGTGGAGGGAGAACGGAGGGAGAACGGGGGAGATGGGGAATGGGGAGAGTGGATGGGGAATGGGGAGAGCAGAGGGAGAATGGGGAGAGTGGAGGGAGAACGGGGAGAGTGGAGGGAGAATGGGGAGAGGGAGGGAGAACGGAGGGAGTGGATGGGGAATGGGGAGAGCAGAGGGAGAACGGAGGGAGTGGATGGGGAATGGGGAGAGCAGAGGGAGAACGGAGGGAGTGGATGGGGAATGGGGAGAGCAGAGGGAGAACGGAGGGAGTGGATGGGGAATGGGGAGAGCAGAGGGAGAATGGGGAGAGTGGAGGGAGAACGGAGGGAGAACGGGGGAGTGGAGGGAGAATGGGGAGAGTGGAGGGAGAATGGGGAGTGGAGGGAGAATGGGGAGAGTGGATGGGGAATGGGGAGAGTGGAGGGAGAATGGGGAGAGTGGAGGGAGAACGGAGGGAGAACGGGGGAGTGGAGGGAGAATGGGGAGAGTGGAGGGAGAATGGGGAGAGCGGAGGGAGAATGGGGAGAGTGGAGGGAGAACGGAGGGAGAACGGGGGAGGGAGGGAGAACGGGGGGATGGAGGGAGAATGGGGAGAGTGGAGGGAGAATGGGGAAAGGGAGAATGGGGAGAGTGGAGGGAGAATGGGGAGAGTGGAGGGAGAATGGGGAGAGTGGAGGGAGAATGGGGAGAGCGGAGGGAGAATGGGGAGAAGGGAGAATGGGGAGCTTTTGGGAGAGACGGGGAGGGAGAATGGGGAGAGTGGAGGGAGAATGGGGAGAGTGGAGGGAGAACGGAGGGAGAAAGCAGGGAGAATGGGGAGAGTGGAGGGAGAATGGGGAGAGTGGAGGGAGAATGGGGAGAGTGGAGGGAGAATGGGGACTAGAGGGAGAATGGGGAGAGCGGAGGGAGAACGGGGGAGTGGAGGGAGAATGGGGAGAGTGGAGGGAGAATGGGGAGAGTGGAGGGAGAAAGGAGGGAGAACGGGGGAGTGGAGGGAGAATGGGGAGAGTGGAGGGAGAACTAGGGAGAACGGGGGGGAGTGGAGGGAGAATGGGGAGAGTGGAGGGAGAATGGGGAGAGTGGAGGGAGAATGGGGAGAGTGGATGGGGAATGGGGAGAGTGGAGGGAGAATGGGGAGAGTGGAGGGAGAATGGGGAGAGCGGAGGGAGAATGGGGAGAGCGGAGGGAGAATGGGGAGAGTGGAGGGAGAACGTAGGGAGAACGGGGGGGAGTGGAGGGAGAACGGGGGGAGTGGATGGGGAATGGGGAGAGCAGAGGGAGAATGGGGAGAGTGGAGGGAGAACTAGGGAGAATGGGGAGAGCTGGAGGGAGAACGGAGGGAGTGGATGGGGAATGGGGAGAGCAGAGGGAGAATGGGGAGAGTGGAGGGAGAACGGAGGGAGTGGATGGGGAATGGGGAGAGCAGAGGGAGAATGGGGAGAGTGGAGGGAGAACGGAGGGAGTGGAGGGAGAATGGGGAGAGTGAGGGAGAACTCAGGGAGTGGATGGGGAATGGGGAGAGCAGAGGGAGAATGGGGAGAGTGGAGGGAGAACGGAGGGAGTGGAGGGAGAATGGGGAGAGCAGAGGGAGAATGGGGAGAGCAGAGGGAGAATGGGGAGAGTGGAGGGAGAACGGAGGGAGAACGGGGGGAGTGGATGGGGAATGGGGAGAGTGGATGGGGAATGGGGAGAGCAGAGGGAGAATGGGGAGAGTGGAGGGAGAACCTAGGAGGGGCTGGAGGGAGAATGGGGAGAGTGGAGGGAGAACGGAGGGAGTGGATGGGGAATGGGGAGAGCAGAGGAGAATGGGGAGAGTGGAGGGAGAGCAGAGGGAGAATGGGGAGAGTGGAGGGAGAACGGAGGGAGAACGGGGGAGTGGATGGGGAATGGGGAGAGTGGATGGGGAATGGGGAGAGCAGAGGGAGAATGGGGAGAGGGAGGGAGAACGGAGGAGAGTGGAGGGAGAATGGGGAGAGTGGAGGGAGAACGGAGGGAGTGGATGGGGAATGGGGAGAGCAGAGGGAGAACGGAGGGTGGATGGGGAATGGGGAGAGCAGAGGGAGAATGGGGAGAGTGGAGGGAGAACGGAGGGAGTGGATGGGGAATGGGGAGAGCAGAGGGAGAATGGGGAGAGTGGAGGGAGAACGGAGGGAGAACGGGGGAGTGGATGGGGAATGGGGAGAGTGGATGGGGAATGGGGAGAGCAGAGGGAGAATGGGGAGAGTGGAGGGAGAACAGCCTGGAGGGAGAATGGGGAGAGTGGAGGGAGAACAGGGAGTGGATGGGGAATGGGGAGAGCAGAGGGAGAACGGAGGAAGTGGATGGGGAATGGGGAAAGCAGAGGGAGAACGGAGGGAGTGGATGGGGAATGGGGAGAGCAGAGGGAAACGGAGGGAGTGGATGGGGAATGGGGAGAGCAGAGGGAGAATGGGGAGAGTGGAGGGAGAACGGAGGGAGAACGGAGGGAGTGGAGGGAGAATGGGGAGAGTGGAGGGAGAACGGAGGGAGAACGGGGGAGTGGAGGGAGAATGGGGAGAGTGGAGGGAGAATGGGGAGAGTGGAGGGAGAATGGGGAGAGTGGATGGGGAATGGGGAGAGTGGAGGGAGAATGGGGAGAGTGGAGGGAGAACGGAGGGAGAACGGGGGAGTGGAGGGAGAATGGGGAGAGCGGAGGGAGAATGGGGAGAGCGGAGGGAGAATGGGGAGAGTGGAGGGAGATCGGAGGGAGAACGGGGGATGGAGGGAGAATGGGGAGAGTGGAGGGAGAATGGGGAGAGTGGAGGGAGAATGGGGAGAGTGGAGGGAGAATGGGGAGAGTGGAGGGCCTTGGGGAGAGTGGAGGGAGAATGGGGAGAGCAGGCTGGTGGGGATTTAGGAGAACATTTGAGGGAGAATCTTGGAGATGGATGGGGAATGGGGAGAGTGGATGGGGAATGGGGAGAGCAGAGGGAGAATGGGGAGAGTGGAGGGAGAAGCCTGGTGGATGGGGAATGGGGAGAGCAGAGGGAGAATGGGGAGAGTGGAGGGAGAGCAGAGGGAGAATGGGGAGAGTGGAGGGAGAACGGAGGGAGAACGGGGGGAGTGGATGGGGAATGGGGAGAGTGGATGGCAGAATGGGGAGAGCAGAGGGAGAATGGGGAGAGTGGAGGGAGAATGGGGAGAGTGGAGGGAGAACGGAGGAGATGGAGGGAGAATGGGGAGATGTGGAGGGAGAACGGAGGGAGTGGATGGGGAATGGGGAGAGCAGAGGGAGAACGGAGGGAGTGGATGGGGAATGGGGAGATTAGAGGGAGAACGGAGGGAGAATGGGGAATGGGGAGAGGAGGGAGAATGGGGAGAGTGGAGGGAGAACGGAGGGAGTGGATGGGGAATGGGGAGAGGAGGGAGAATGGGGAGAGTGGAGGGAGAATGGAGGGAGAACGGGGGGAGGGATGGGGAATGGGGAGAGTGGATGGGGAATGGGGAAAGCAGAGGGAGAATGGGGAGAGTGGAGGGAGAACGGAGGAGAGTGGAGGGAGAATGGGGAGAGTGGAGGGAGAACGGAGGGAGATGGGGAATGGGGAGAGCAGAGGGAGAACGGAGGGAGTGGATGGGGAATGGGGAGAGCAGAGGGAGAACGGAGGGAGTGGAGGGAATGGGGAGAAGAGGGAGAATGGGGAGAGTGGAGGGAGAATGGGGGAGAGTGGAGGGGGGGGAGTGGAGGGAGAATGGGGAGAGTGGAGGGAGAATGGGGAGAGTGGAGGGAGAATGGGGAGAGTGGAGGGGAATGGGAGAGTGGAGGGAGAATGGGGAGAGTGGAGGGAGAATGGGGGAGAGTGGAGGGAGAACGGAGGGAGAACGGGGAGAGGGAGGGAGAATGGAGGGAGAATGGGGAGAGCAGAGGGAGAATGGGGAGAGGGAGGGAGAATGGAGGGAGAACAGGGAGGGGAGAATGGGGAGAGTGGAGGGAGAATGGGGAGAGTGGAGGGAGAACGGGGAGAGTGGAGGGAGAACGGAGGGAGAGAGTGGAGGGAGAATGGGGAGAGTGGAGGGAGAGAAGAACGGAGGGAGAGTGGAGGGAGAATGGGGAGAGTGGAGGGAGAATGGGGAGAGTGGAGGGAGAATGGAGGGAGAGTGGAGGGAGAATGGGGAGAGTGGAGGGAGAACGGAGGGAGAGGGAGAATGGAGGGAGAATGGGGAGAGTGGAGGGAGGGAATGGGGAGGGAGGGAGAATGGGAGAGGGAGAGATGGGGAGAGAACGGAGGGAGAATCGGGGAGAGTGGAGGGAGAATGGGGAGAGAGGAGGGAGAATGGGGAGAGTGGAGGGAGAATGGGGAGAGTGGAGGGAGAATGGGGAGAGCGGAGGGAGAATGGGGAGAGCGGAGGGAGAATGGGGAGAGTGGAGGGAGAATGGGGAGAGGGGGGAGGGAGAATGGGGAGAGGGAGAATGGGGAGAGTGGAGGGAGAATGGGGAGAGCGGAGGGAGAATGGGGAGGGGAGGGAGAATGGGGAGGAGGGAGAATGGGGAGAGTGGAGGGAGAATGGGGGAGTGGAGGAGAATGGGGAGAGCAGAGGGAGAATGGGGAGAGTGGAGGGAGAACGGAGGGAGAGGGAGGGAGAATGGGGAGAGTGGAGGGAGAATGGGGAGAGTGGAGGGAGAATGGGGAGAGTGGAGGGAGAATGGGGAGAGTGGAGGGAGAATGGGGAGGGAGGGAGAATGGGGAGAGGGAGGGAGAACGGGGAGAGTGGAGGGAGAATGGGGAGAGGAGGGAGAACGGAGGGAGAGTGGAGGGAGAATGGGGAGAGCAGAGGGAGAATGGGGAGGGAGAACGGGGAGAATGGAGGGAGAATGGAGGGGAGGGAGAATGGGGAGAGTGGAGGGAGAATGGGGAGAGTGGAGGGAGAATGGGGAGAGTGGAGGGAGAATGGAGGGAGAGCAGAGGGAGAATGGGGAGAGGGAGGGAGAATGGGGAGAGTGGAGGGAGAATGGGGAGAGTGGAGGGAGAACGGGGAGAGTGGAGGGAGAATGGGGAGAGTGGAGGGAGAATGGGGAGAGTGGAGGGAGAATGGGGAGAGTGGAGGGAGAACGGAGGGAGAGTGGAGGGAGAATGGGGAGAGTGGAGGGAGAACGGAGGGAGAGGGAGGGAGAATGGGGAGAGTGGAGGGAGAATGGGGGAGAGCAGAGGGAGAATGGGGAGAGTGGAGGGAGAATCGGGAGGGAGAGTAGAGGGAGAACGGGAGGGAGAACGGGGAGAGTGGAGGGAGAACGGAGGGAGAGTGGAGGGAGAATGGGGAGAGTGGAGGGAGAATGGGGAGAGTGGAGGGAGAATGGGGAGAGTGGAGGGAGAATGGGGAGAGTGGAGGGAGAATGGAGGGAGAGGGAGGGAGAACGGAGGGAGAGTGAGGGAGAATGGGGGAGAGCGGAGGGAGAACGGAGGGAGAGTGGAGGGAGAACGGAGGGAGAGTGAGGGAGAATGGGGAGAGCGGAGGGAGAACGGAGGGAGAGGGAGGGAGAACGGAGGGAGAATGGGGAGGAGAGGGAGGGAGAGCGGAGAGAACGGGGAGAGTGGAGGGAGAACGGAGGGAGAGTGGAGGGAGAATGGGGAGAGTGGAGGGAGAACGGAGGGAGAGTGGAGGGAGAATGGGGAGAGTGGAGGGAGAATGGAGGGAGAGCAGAGGGAGAATGGGGAGAGTGGAGGGAGAATGAGGGAGAGCAGAGGGAGAATGGGGAGAGAGGAGAGGGAGGGAATGGGGAGAGTGGAGGGAGAATGGGGAGAGTGGAGGGAGAATGGGGAGAGGGAGGGAGAATGGAGGGAGAATGGGGGAGTGGATGGAGAATGGGGAGAGCAGAGGGAGAATGGGGAGAGTGGAGGGAGAACGGAGGGAGAACGGAGGGAGTGGAGGGAGAATGGGGAGAGTGGAGGGAGAATGGAGGGAGAACGGGGGAGTGGAGGGAGAATGGGGAGAGTGGAGGGAGAACGGAGGGAGAGTGGAGGGAGAATGGGGAGAGTGGAGGGAGAATGGGGAGAGTGGAGGGAGAATGGGGAGAGTGGAGGGAGAATGGGCAGAGTGGAGGGAGAACGGAGGGAGAGAACGGAGGGAGAATGGGGAGAGTGGAGGGAGAACGGAGGGAGAACGGAGGGAGAGTGGAGGGAGAACGGAGGGAGAGTAGAGGGAGAGCGGGGGAGAGAACGGGGAGAGTGGAGGGAGAATGGGGAGAGCAGAGGGAGAATGGGGAGAGTGGAGGGAGAATGGAGGGAGAGCAGAGGGAGAATGGGGAGAGTGGAGGGAGAATGGGGAGAGGGAGGGAGAATGGGGAGAGGGAGGGAGAACGGGGGAGAGTGGAGGGAGAATGGGGAGAGTAGAGGGAGAATGGGGAGAGTAGAGGGAGAATTGGGAGAGTGGAGGGAGAACGGAGGGAGAGTGGAGGGAGAATGGGGAGAGTGGAGGGAGAACGGAGGGAGAGTGGAGGGAGAATGGGGAGAGGGAGGGAGAATGGAGGGAGAGCAGAGGGAGAATGGGGAGAGTGGAGGGAGAATCGAGGGAGAGTAGAGGGAGAACGGGGAGAGAACGGGGAGAGTGGAGGGAGAACGGAGGGAGAGTAGAGGGAGAGCGGGGAGAGTGGAGGGAGAATGGGGAGAGTGGAGGGAGAATGGGGAGAGTGGAGGGAGAACGGAGGGAGAACGGAGGGAGAGTAGAGGGAGAACGGAGGGAGAGTAGAGGGAGAACGGAGGGAGAGTAGAGGGAGAACGGAGGGAGAGTAGAGGGAGAACGGAGGGAGAGCGGAGGGAGAACGGAGGGAGAGTAGAGGGAGAACGGAGGGAGAGTAGAGGGAGAGCGGAGGGAGAGCGGAGGGAGAACGGAGGGAGAGTAGAGGGAGAGTAGAGGGAGAGTAGAGAGAGAGTAGAGGGAGAGCGGGGAGAGAACGGGGAGAGAACGGGGAGAGAGCGGAGGGAGAGTAGAGGGAGAGTAGAGGGAGAGTAGAGGGAGAGTAGAGGGAGAACGGGGAGAGAAGAATGGAATCATGGTGTGTTTTTATATCCTCACTCCCCACTGAGTCATCGAAAACAACAAGCTCCTCTGAGGACTCACTGAAGATGGATAAACATACAGTATACGTGTGTGTGTGTGTGTGTGTGTGTGTGTGTGTGTGTGCGTGTGCGTGCGTGTGTGTGTCTCAGCTATGCAAGTGTGTGTGCTTACATATGTTGTGTGTGTGTGTGTGTCTGTGCATCTTTATGTGTGTGTCTCCCATCTGTGTGTGTGTGTGTGATTCACTGAACTGCAGGCTCACAGAATTAGGAATTAGAATACTAGAATGGAGGGTTAATCTTGTTATGTTGGAATAAAGGTCAGCCATTTTGGTCAGGGAGTTGTTCAACCACGGTTTACCAGTAGTGTGATAAGATATTGTGTAAAATAATACATCTGAATAATGTTTCTGCACTGTATGTTTGTTAGCTAGCTAGCCAGTCAGTTTTAAAGGAAAGATTACACAATGTTTAAAAATAATAATTAACTGTCAATATGACAACATTCCATTCAAACAATACAGTCGATTCACAGCCAAACACTGGCTGACATCAGCTGTTGACACGACTTAGACAAGATGTAAATGCAACAACTACTAATATTGTATCATATAATATATTTTAGCACAACTTTCCAAGAAAACAAACATTTAGATATATTTTAAAGGCTATTTATACAGAAATTGCTATAAAAAAAAAAACATGAAAATGTATTTATACTTACTTTACAGTATATGACAATATTTTAGGTTGACAATACTTCTACTACACGATTGCATGCCTTACTTTTATTTTCCTGCATAAGTCAAATCTACTGCCATTCATTCCAATTAGACAAGTTTGGATTTCTCCCTGACCAAGATGGCCGACATTTTCCCCCTCATTCTGGAACTTTGACAGTTTATGACATAGCCCCTCTGGGAATTGAATATGATCTCTATGTGCAGGGCTCCCAGCTCCTGTCTGTTTCATTAAGGTCTGCTCACTCAGCCTCTGGTCAGTCATCAAGACCCCCGGCTCTGTGTGTGCCTGCATGTGTGTACGGACATGTGCGATCTCTCTATCACTCAGTCTAGGGTCAATCTAGGGCCAATCTTAAAGACTCCCTGCTCTGCTTCTTCCCATGATAATGTTTTTATCACCATCATGGAGACAGCTTTACTAATGTCATTATCGCCACAGTGACAGATCAGCTAACAACACTACCCTGCCAAGGAGCCTGGAGGGAGGAAGGAAGGACAGAGAGAGAGATCAGCTAACAAGACATCAATGCCAAGGAGCCTGGAGGGAGGGGGAAAGGAGAGAGAGAGAGAGAGAGATCAGCTAACAACACTACCCTGCCAAGGAGCCTGGAGGGAGGAAGGAAGGAGAGAGAGAGATCAGCTAACAACACTACCCTGCCAAGGAGCCTGGAGGGAGGAAGGAAGGAGAGAGAGAGAGACAGATCAGCTAACAACACTACCCTGCCAAGGAGCCTGGAGGGAGGGGAGAAGGAGAGAGAGAGAGAGACAGATCAGCTAACAACACTACCCTGCCAAGGAGCCTGGAGGGAGGGGGGAAGGAGAGAGAGAGATCAGCTAACAACACTACCCTGCCAAGGAGCCTGGAGGGAGGAAGGAAGGAGAGAGAGAGATCAGCTAACAACACTACCCTGCCAAGGAGCCTGGAGGGAGGAAGGAAGGAGAGAGAGAGAGAGAGACAGATCAGCTAACAACACATCCCTGCCAAGGAGCCTGGAGGTAGGGGGAAGGAGAGAGAGAGAGAGATCAGCTAACAACACATCCCTGCCAAGGAGCCTGGAGGGAGGGAGGAGAGAGAGAGAAATCAGCTAACAAGACATCCCTGCCAAGGAGCCTGGAGGGAGGGGGAGGAGAGAGAGAAATCAGCTAACAACACATCCCTGCCAAGGAGCCTGGAGGTAGGGGGAAGGAGAGAGAGAGAGATCAGCTAACAACACATCCCTGCCAAGGAGCCTGGAGGGAGGGAGGAGAGAGAGAGAGATCAGCTAACAACACATCCCTGCCAAGGAGCCTGGAGGGAGGGAGGAGAGAGAGAGAGATCAGCTAACCACACATCCCTGCCAAGGAGCCTGGAGGGAGGGGGGAAGGAGAAAGAGAAAGATCATTATGCATTCTATTCCTATGGCAATAAAAGGAATCTGCAATCTGCTGAACATGTGGATATCAGCAGACACACACACACACACACGCAAGCTATCCTTAGCTGTTCTCTATATGCGTCAGTTTGATGTCAGCGATAGCCCCTTCGTGACCCCCCCCTACTAGCTACATGCTGATGATGAATGAGGAAGTGTGTTCTCGGATCACAGCTGTATAGATCACTACGAAGAACTGACCCCAACATCAACGCTTTTATTGACCAAATAAAAAATGGTTCCTTGTGAGCTGATGATACATGATACGCTTCACTGGCAAAAAAAGAACCTTATTTTTAGCCTGGTGCTCAGGCTACAGTACCTAAATTATTATGAAATTATAAGTGAAATGCACAGGACTTCTGTACACTGTGTAAAACAGGTATTATAAAGTATTTTTTCGGACTTTTTTTATAGCTTTGTAATACTGTGTCTGTTATTTTGTTTTAGGAAATTATTGAGTGCTACGAGAGAGAGAGAAAGAGAGAGAAAGAGAGAGAAAGAGAGAGAGAGAGATAGAGAGAGAGAGAGAGACAGAGAGAGAGAGAGAGAGACGCAGACAGAGAGAGAGAG
>NC_056430.1:6021192-6053692 GCF_018296145.1 Oncorhynchus tshawytscha | reverse complement strand
AGCGAGAGAGACAGAGAGAGAGACAGAGAGAGAGAGAGAGAGAGAGAGCTATAGAGAGAGAGAGAGACAGAGAGAGAGGGACAGAGAGGGAGACAGAGAGAGAGAGAGAGCTATAGAGAGAGAGAGAGACAGAGAGAGAGGGACAGAGAGAGAGACAGAGAGAGAGAGACAGAGAGAGAGAGACAGAGAGAGAGAGAGAGGGACAGAGAGAGACAGAGAGAGAGAGACAGAGAGAGAGGGACAGAGAGAGAGACAGAGAGAGAGAGACAGAGCCAGAGAGACAGAGAGAGAGAGAGACAGAGAGAGAGAGAGAGAGACAGAGCGAGAGAGACAGAGAGAGAGAGAGACAGAGAGAGAGAGAGATTGCTTCTCACCTTTCCAATGATGCTGCCGACTTCCTGCAAAAGGAAACAAAAGTAAATGTCACCATATTGATTTAATCCTGTCCATTCCCAGGACACTGTATGTCTGTCTGGTGTCATCTGACTGATGTCATCTGTCTGTCTGTCTGTTGTCTGTCTGTTGGTCCATCTGTTATTTGTCTGTTTGAGGATTGTACCAGGTTGTGTGTGTGTGTGTGTGTGTGTGTGTGTGTGTGTGTGTGTGTGTGTGTGTGTGTGTGTGTGTGTGTGTGTGTGTGTGTGTGTGTGTGCATGTGTGTGTGTGTGCACATGTTTGTCTTTGTGTGTGTGTGACGTACCTTTTCTGTGCATGAGAAGCAATAGTGTGACGGTGCGGTGTTCTGTATTAACAGAATGAGTCCGTGTGAGTGTGTATCTGTCATAAGCATGCCTGTGTGAGAGACTAGGGGCTGTGGATGTTTGTCAGACGGTTAATGTCATAGAAAACATTGCCGGTCTCACGGTAATCAAATCAAATCAAATCACATTTATTTATATAGCCCTTCGTACATCAGCTGATATCTCAAAGTGCTGTACAGAAACCAACCCAGCACGGCTAGCTCAGCACGGCTAGCTCAGCACGGCTAGCTCAGCACGGCTAGCTTAGCACGGCTAGCTTAGCACGGCTAGCTTAGCACGGCTAGCTTAGCACGGCTGTACAGTAATCGATTGTTAATTAACATAAACATGTTTAGCATCTCCAGGCCTCCATACATACAATCTGCATACAAGCCGCTGATTTAAAAAACATTTTTTAAAGTTGAATGAATCAATTGAATATACACCATCACAATAAATCCATTATTTATTATAGGCAGGTCTAAAGAAACATGAAATGAACAAAATGTCTTTCAGCAGAACAGAATATGAGCCAGCCTACTGTGTTATCTGGTTGTGCTCCATGTCATAGGCTGTAGGCTTGTTCATTTAGCAGACAAGATATGCTTATAAGTCCCGTGCCAATATTTAATATTATATGATTTTATAGGAAGAAGGATATAATTGAACTGAACTGAATAAAATACAAAATGATATTTTTCTCATTCCGGAGTGAGAGTGGGCATATGAAGTGGCTACGTTGAGCATAAAAAGGACATTTGATACAGGTCCTATATGACTTAGGGTTATTTGGCAACTTTAGTTTTAAATGATATACAGGTCCTATATGCTAGACTTAGGGTTATTTGGCAACTTTAGTTTTAAATGATATACAGGTCCTATATGCTAGACTTAGGGTTATTTGGCAACTTTAGTTTTAAATGATATACAGGTCCTATATGCTAGACTTAGGGTTATTTGGCAACTTTAGTTTTAAATGATATACAGGTCCTATATGCTAGACTTAGGGTTATTTGGCAACTTTAGTTTTAAATGATATACAGGTCCTAATGCTTTAGGGTTTTAAACTTTAGTTTTAAATGATATACAGGTCCTATATGCTAGACTTAGGGTTATTTGGCAACTTTAGTTTTAAATGATATACAGGTCCTATATGCTAGACTTGGGGTTATTTGGCAACTTTAGTTTTAAATGATATACAGGTCCTATATGCTAGACTTGGGGTTATTTGGCAACTTTAGTTTTAAATGATATACAGGTCCTATATGCTAGACTTAGGGTTATTTGGCAACTTTAGTTTTAAATGATATAGAGGAGGATATAGAGGATAGAGGAGGCAGGTAGCCTAGTGGTTAGAGGAGGCAGGTAGCCTAGTGGTTAGAGAGGCAGGTAGCCTAGTGGTTATAAAGGCAGGTAGCCTAGTGGTTAGAGGATGCAGGTAGCCTAGTGGTTAGAGGAGGCAGGTAGTCTAGTGATTAGAGGAGGCAGGTAGTCTAGTGGTTAGAGGAGGCAGGTAGTCTAGTGGTTAGAGGAGACAGGTAGTCTAGTGGTTAGAGGACGCAGGTAGCCTAGTGGTTAGAGGAGGCAGGTAGCCTAGTGGTTAGAGAGGCAGGTAGCCTAGTGGTTAGAGAGGCAGGTAGCCTAGTGGTTAGAGGAGGCAGGTAGCCTAGTGGTTAGAGGAGGCAGGTAGTCTAGTGATTAGAGGAGGCAGGTAGTCTAGTGGTTAGAGGAGGCAGGTAGTCTAGTGGTTAGAGGAGGCAGGTAGTCTAGTGGTTAGAGGACGCAGGTAGCCTAGTGGTTAGAGGCAGGTAGCCTAGTGGTTAGAGGAGGCAGGTAGCCTAGTGGTTAGAGGAGGCAGGTAGTCTAGTGGTTAGAGGAGGCAGGTAGTCTAGTGGTTAGAGGAGGCAGGTAGCCTAGTGGATAGAGGAGGCAGGTAGTCTAGTGGTTAGAGGAGGCAGGTAGTCTAGTGGTTAGAGGAGGCAGGTAGTCTAGTGGTTAGAGGAGGCAGGTAGCCTAGTGGATAGAGGAGGCAGGTAGTCTAGTGGTTAGAGGAGGCAGGTAGCCTAGTAGATAGAGGAGGCAGGTAGTCTAGTGGTTAGAGGAGGCAGGTAGCCTAGTGGATAGAGGAGGCAGGTAGTCTAGTGGTTAGAGGAGGCAGGTAGCCTAGTGGATAGAGGAGGCAGGTAGTCTAGTGGATAGAGGAGGCAGGTAGCCTAGTGGATAGAGGAGGCAGGTAGCCTAGTGGTAAGAGGAGGCAGGTAGCCTAGTGGATAGAGGAGGCAGGTAGCCTAGTGGTTAGAGGAGGCAGGTAGCCTAGTGGATAGAGGAGGCAGGTAGTCTAGTGGATAGAGGAGGCAGGTAGCCTAGTGGATAGAGGAGGCAGGTAGCCTAGTGGATAGAGGAGGCAGGTAGCCTAGTGGATAGAGGAGGCAGGTAGCCTAGTGGATAGAGGAGGCAGGTAGTCTAGTGGTTAGAGGAGGCAGGTAGCCTAGTGGATAGAGGAGGCAGGTAGTCTAGTGGTTAGAGGAGGCAGGTAGTCTAGTGGTTAGAGGAGGCAGGTAGTCTAGTGGTTAGAGGAGGCAGGTAGTCTAGTGGTTAGAGGCAGGTAGCCTAGTGGTTAGAGGAGGCAGGTAGTCTAGTGGTTAGAGGAGGCAGGTAGTCTAGTGGTTAGAGGAGGCAGGTAGTCTAGTGGTTAGAGGAGGCAGGTAGCCTAGTGGTTAGAGGCAGGTAGCCTAGTGGTTAGAGGAGGCAGGTAGTCTAGTGGTTAGTGGAGGCAGGTAGTCTAGTGGTTAGAGGAGGCAGGTAGTCTAGTGGTTAGAGGAGGCAGGTAGTCTAGTGGTTAGAGGAGGCAGGTAGTCTAGTGGTTAGAGGAGGCAGGTAGCCTAGTGGTTAGAGGAGGCAGGTAGCCTAGTGGTTAGAGGAGGCAGGTAGCCTAGTGGTTAGAGGATGCAGGTAGCCTAGTGGTTAGAGGAGGCAGGTAGCCTAGTGGTTAGAGGAGGCAGGTAGCCTAAAGAGTGGTTAGAGGAGGCAGGTAGCCTAGTGGTTAGAGGAGGCAGGTAGTCTAGTGGTTAGAGGAGGCAGGTAGCCTAGTGGTTAGAGGAGGCAGGTAGCCTAGTGGATAGAGGAGGCAGGTAGCCTAGTGGTTAGAGGAGGCAGGTAGCCTAGTGGATAGAGGAGGCAGGTAGTCTAGTGGATAGAGGAGGCAGGTAGCCTAGTGGATATAGGAGGCAGGTAGCCTAGTGGATAGAGGACGCAGGTAGCCTAGTGGATAGAGGAGGCAGGTAGCCTAGTGGATAGAGGAGGCAGGTAGTCTAGTGGTTAGAGGAGGCAGGTAGTCTAGTGGTTAGAGGCAGGTAGCCTAGTGGTTAGAGGAGGCAGGTATTCTAGTGGTTAGAGGAGGCAGGTAGTCTAGTGGTTAGAGGAGGCAGGTAGTCTAGTGGTTAGAGGAGGCAGGTAGCCTAGTGGTTAGAGGCAGGTAGCCTAGTGGTTAGAGGAGGCAGGTAGTCTAGTGGTTAGAGGAGGCAGGTAGTCTAGTGGTTAGAGGAGGCAGGTAGTCTAGTGGTTAGAGGAGGCAGGTAGTCTAGTGGTTAGAGGAGGCAGGTAGTCTAGTGGTTAGAGGAGGCAGGTAGTCTAGTGGTTAGAGGAGGCAGGTAGCCTAGTGGTTAGAGGAGGCAGGTAGCCTAGTGGTTAGAGGAGGCAGGTAGCCTAGTGGTTAGAGGAGGCAGGTAGCCTAGTGGTTAGAGGAGGCAGGTAGCCTAGTGGTTAGAGGAGGCAGGTAGCCTAGTGGTTAGAGGAGGCAGGTAGTCTAGTGGTTAGAGGAGGCAGGTAGCCTAGTGGTTAGAGGAGGCAGGTAGCCTAGTGGTTAGAGGAGGCAGGTAGTCTAGTGGTTAGAGGAGGCAGGTAGTCTAGTGGTTAGAGGAGGCAGGTAGTCTAGTGGTTAGAGGAGGCAGGTAGTCTAGTGGTTAGAGGAGGCAGGTAGTCTAGTGGTTAGAGGAGGCAGGTAGTCTAGTGGTTAGAGGAGGCAGGTAGCCTAGTGGTTAGAGGAGGCAGGTAGCCTAGTGGTTAGAGGAGGCAGGTAGCCTAGTGGTTAGAGGAGGCAGGTAGCCTAGTGGTTAGAGGAGGCAGGTAGCCTAGTGGTTAGAGGAGGCAGGTAGCCTAGTGGTTAGAGGAGGCAGGTAGTCTAGTGGTTAGAGGAGGCAGGTAGCCTAGTGGTTAGAGGAGGCAGGTAGCCTAGTGGTTAGAGGAGGCAGGTAGTCTAGTGGTTAGAGGAGGCAGGTAGCCTAGTGGTTAGAGGAGGCAGGTAGTCTGGTGGTTAGAGAGGCAGGTAGTCTGGTGGTTAGAGGAGGCAGGTAGTCTAGTGGTTAGAGGAGGCAGGTAGCCTAGTGGTTAGAGGAGGCAGGTAGTCTAGTGGTTAGAGGAGGCAGGTAGTCTAGTGGTTAGAGGAGGCAGGTAGTCTAGTGGTTAGAGGAGGCAGGTAGCCTAGTGGTTAGAGGAGGCAGGTAGTCTAGTGGTTAGAGGAGGCAGGTAGTCTAGTGGTTAGAGGAGGCAGGTAGTCTAGTGGTTAGAGGAGGCAGGTAGCCTAGTGGTTAGAGGAGGCAGGTAGCCTAGTGGTTAGAGGAGGCAGGTAGCTTAGTGGTTAGAGGAGGCAGGTAGCCTAGTGTTTAGATGAGGCAGGTAGCCTAGTGATTAGAGGAGGCAGGTAGCCTAGTGGTTAGAGGAGGCAGGTAGCCTAGTGGTTAGAGGAGGCAGGTAGCCTAGTGGTTAGAGAGGCAGGTAGCCTAGTGGTTAGAGAGGCAGGTAGCCTAGTGGTTAGAGGAGGCAGGTAGCCTAGTGGTCAGAGGAGGCAGGTAGTCTAGTGATTAGAGGAGGCAGGTAGTCTAGTGGTTAGAGGAGGCAGGTAGTCTAGTGGTTAGAGGAGGCAGGTAGTCTAGTGGTTAGAGGACGCAGGTAGCCTAGTGGTTAGAGGAGGCAGGTAACCTAGTGGTTAGAGAGGCAGGTAGCCTAGTGGTTAGAGAGGCAGGTAGCCTAGTGGTTAGAGGAGGCAGGTAGCCTAGTGGTTAGAGGAGGCAGGTAGCCTAGTGGTAAGAGGAGGCAGGTAGCCTAGTGGATAGAGGAGGCAGGTAGTCTAGTGGTTAGAGGAGGCAGGTAGCCTAGTGGATAGAGGAGGCAGGTAGTCTAGTGGATAGAGGAGGCAGGTAGCCTAGTGGATAGAGGAGGCAGGTAGTCTAGTGGTTAGAGGAGGCAGGTAGCCTAGTGGATAGCGGAGGCAGGTAGTCTAGTGGTTAGAGGAGACAGTTAGTCTAGTGGTTAGAGGAGGCAGGTAGTCTAGTGGTTAGAGGCAGGTAGCCTAGTGGTTAGAGGAGGCAGGTAGTCTAGTGGTTAGAGGAGGCAGGTAGTCTAGTGGTTAGAGGAGGCAGGTAGCCTATTGGTTAGAGGCAGGTAACCTAGTGGTTAGAGGAGGCAGGTAGTCTAGTGGTTAGAGGAGGCAGGTAGTCTAGTGGTTAGAGGAGGCAGGTAGTCTAGTGGTTAGAGGAGGCAGGTAGTCTAGTGGTTAGAGGAGGCAGGTAGTCTAGTGGTTAGAGGAGGCAGGTAGTCTAGTGGTTAGAGGAGGCAGGTAGCCTAGTGGTTAGAGGAGGCAGGTAGCCTAGTGGTTAGAGGAGGCAGGTAGCCTAGTGGTTAGAGGAGGCAGGTAGCCTAGTGGTTAGAGGAGGCAGGTAGCCTAGTGGTTAGAGGAGGCAGGTAGCCTAGTGGTTAGAGGAGGCAGGTAGTCTAGTGGTTAGAGAGGCAGGTAGTCTGGTGGTTAGAGGAGGCAGGTAGTCTAGTGGTTAGAGGAGGCAGGTAGCCTAGTGGTTAGAGGAGGCAGGTAGTCTAGTGGTTAGAGGAGGCAGGTAGTCTAGTGGTTAGAGGAGGCAGGTAGTCTAGTGGTTAGAGGAGGCAGGTAGCCTAGTGGTTAGAGGAGGCAGGTAGTCTAGTGGTTAGAGGAGGCAGGTAGTCTAGTGGTTAGAGGAGGCAGGTAGTCTAGTGGTTAGAGGAGGCAGGTAGCCTAGTGGTTAGAGGAGGCAGGTAGCCTAGTGGTTAGAGGAGGCAGGTAGCTTAGTTGTTAGAGGAGGCAGGTAGCCTAGTGGTTAGAGGAGGCAGGTAGCCTAGTGGTTAGAGGAGGTAGGTAGCTTAGTTGTTAGAGGAGGCAGGTAGCTTAGTTGTTAGAGCATTGGGCCAGTACCCGAAAGGTTGCTGGATCGAATCCCTGAGCTGACAAGAAAAAAAACTGCTGTTCTGCCCCTAAAGAAGATATCTTAAATGTGTTGTTTTTCTGCCGTGGCTATGTATTGTATAAGGGGCATAATTATTATTTTAAACTCGTTTTGAATTTATTTCAGATGTTTTGAATGAATCATCACCTTAGAAAGCAGCTGTCCATTTTGTTGTGTTTGGCTTTGAAACAACATCCACAACAACCACGTTTTCCCCACTCAGTTTCAACCTGTTATTGAACCTCTTTCTTCACGTGTATCGATCACAGTGAGGTGAGTTTTAAAAGAATGATACTGTTTTGATGATAAGTGTTTTGATGTGATTTTCCATCTCATTTGCATTGATGTCAGAGAGGTTAGAGGGACAATAGAGCCCTGAGTACCAGGCCATTAGCGACCTGATGATCGTTAGTGAGTTGTCCAGAGTGCATAAATGGAGATTACCATGACTCAACGGTCAAGTAGAATTTCACTGCGGTTGTGTCTCATGACTGCTGGTGTGGCAGTAATACGGTCACCGCAACAGCCAATGTGAGACCTACCTTTCCGTGCATGAGGAGCCGTAGCGTGAGGGTGACGTTCATGCCCCCCTCTTCAAAGTCCTGCTCACAGTTCATGTTGATGTGGGAATGAGACACAGGTAGACGCATGGAAGATGCTCTATAGACAGACAGACAGACAGACTCTCAGGGTGAAGGTGGGTTCTCTCTCTCCTCACAGCTCTCTGTAGGGACACACAGGAAGAATAAAACATTGATATCATTGATTAACGGTAATTTATTGTTACGACAAGGCATCCCAGCAAACTGAACAACTAGATTATTTTCCGAAAAAGAAAAACAAGGAATACATTTATATCACCCGTATACATAGAAATACAACCAGCCACTTGAACATAGCCATTCAATGTACGTCGGCGACAAGCTTTAACATACTGTCACACTCTGATCTGTTTCAGCTGTCTTAGTGCTTGTCTCCACCCCCCTCCAGGTGTGGCCCATCTGCCTCATTATCCCCTGTGTATTTATACATGTGTTCTCTGTTTGTCTGTTGCCAGTTGGTTTTGTTTCGTGAAGTCTACCAGCGGTTTTCCCCTTGCTGCTGTCTTTCTCTAGTTCCTGTTTTCCCGGTTTTTAACATTTCTGCCTGCCCTGACCCTGATCCTGATCCTGCCTGTCGTTTTTTACCTTTCGGACTCTGTTCTGGATTAATGACCTCTGCCTGCCCTTGACCTGTCACTTGTCTGCCCCCCTGTTTTTGTAATAAACGTTTGTTACTTTGAAACGGTCTGCATCTGGGTCTCCTGAGCTGTGACACAGAGAGAGAAACAGACCATTACATTGTTGTGGGAGCTGGGCCCAGAGTTGAGTCTTAATCTAACGACGGGGACGATGGGTATCTTCTCAAACTCCTCTGCATAACGACGGGAACGATGGGTATCTTCTCAAACTCCTCTGCATAACGACGGGGACGATGGGTATCTTCTCAAACTCCTCTGCATAACGACGGGAACGATGGGTATCTTCTCAAACTCCTCTGCATAACGACGGGGACGACAAACACAATGGTTGAAGTGCCTTATGCCTTTCTAACAGCAAGGTAATTGTAGGTTTCATGAACAAGCTCCTTTTTGTTTCAGAGACAGGACCGACAACTAGGTAGGAGGCATTATACTAGGTAGGAAGTAGGAGGCGTGACACCATGATAAACAGAGATACCCTGATACCATGATACAGTGGCTTGTGAAAGTATTCACCCCCCTGGGCATTTTTCCTATTTTGTTGCCTTACAACCTGGAATTAAAATATATAATTTTTTTTGGGGGGGGGTTGTATCATTTAATTTACATAGCATGCCGACCACTTTGAAGATACTAAATATTTTTTTGGGGGGTTGTATCATTTAATTTACATAACATGCCGACCACTTTGAAGATACTAAATATTTTTTGAAGATACTAAATATTTTTTTTTGGGGGTTGTATCATTTAATTTACATAACATGCCGACCACTTTGAAGATACTAAATATTTTCATTTTTTGGGGGGTTGTATCATTTAATTTACATAACATGCCGACCACTTTGAAGATACTAAATATTTTTTTGGGGGGTTTGTATCATTTAATTTACATAACATGCCGACCACTTTGAAGATACTAAATATTTTTTTGTATCATTTAATTTACATAACATGCCGACCACTTTGAAGATACTAAATATTTTTTTTTTTGGGTGGGTTTGTATCATTTAATTTACATAACATGCCGACCACTTTGAAGATACTAAATATTTTTTATTCAGAATAAAACAAGAAATAATACGTATAAACTGAAAACTTGAGCGTAACTATTATATTTATTATTATAAACTATTCACCCCCCCCCAAAAGTCAATACTTTGCAGAGACATCTTTTGCAGCAATTACAGCTGCATGTCTCATAGGGTATGTCTCTATAAGCTTAGCACATCTAAGCAAATGAGGCTATTAGGCACATTAGGTTACTCTGGTTGCTTGGTCTTCATGGTGCCCCTTGCTTTAGTGGTGTTGCGTACTCTGGGGCCTTTCAGAACATGTGTATATATACTGAGATCATGTGATAGATCTTGTGACACTTAGATTGCACACAGGTGGACTTTATTTAACTAATTATGTGACTTCTGAAGGTAATTGGTTGCACCTGATCTTATTTAAGGGCTTCACAGCAGAGGGGGTGAATACATATGCACACACCACTTCTCAAACAGAGATACCCTGATACCATGATAAACAGACATTATACTCTGATACCATGATAAACAGAGATACCCTGATACCATGATTAACATACATTATACCCTGATACCATGATAAACAGAGATACCCTGATACCATGATAAACAGAGATACCCTGATACCATGATTAACATACATTATACCCTGATACCATGATAAACAGAGATACCCTGATACCATGATAAACAGAGATACCCTGATACCATGATAATCAGAGATACCCTGATACCATGATGTGTCTATGTGTCTATAATGCTGATTGGGTGCTGTAATGCCTGTGTCTATAATACTGATTGGGTGCTGTAATGTCTGTGTGTCTATAATACTGATAGGGTGCTGTGATGTCTATGTGTCTATAATACTGATTGGGTGCTGTAATGTCTATGTGTCTATAATACTGATAGGGTGCTGTGATGTCTATGTGTCTATAATACTGATAGGGTGCTGTGATGTCTATGTGTCTATAATACTGATTGGGTGCTGTGATGTCTATGTGTCTATAATGCTGATTGGGTGCTGATGTCTATGTGTCTATAATGCTGATTGGGTGCTGTGATGTCTATGTGTCTATAATGCTGATTGGGTGCTGTAATGTCTATGTGTCTATAATGCTGATTGGGTGCTGTAATGTCTATGTGTCTATAATGCTGATTGGGTGCTGTAATGTCTATGTGTCTATGTGTCTATAATGCTGATTGGGTGCTGTAATGTCTGTGTCTATAATGCTGATTGGGTGCTGTAATGTCTGTGTCTATAATACTGATTGGGTGCTGTAATGTCTGTGTCTATAATACTGATTGGGTGCTGTAATGTCTGTGTCTATAATGCTGATTGGGTGCTGTAATGTCTATGTGTCTATAATACTGATTGGGTGCTGTGATGTCTATGTGTCTATAATGCTGATTGGGTGCTGTTTCCATGGCCATGTGACCTTTACTCAGCATTCCACGTAACAATCTACATACAGCACATGTGTATACGTCGAGGCTGTGCAGCAACGAAGAGGTCCGACCGAGCCTGTGAACATGGATTTAATTTCCAAGGAGCCAGGAGCGAACACAACAAAACAGCGCTGTGATGAAAACATGACTTGGGGGAAAAGCTGTCAAAAAACTTAAGTGGGAATTAAGTTGATCCTCTGGCCGGGACAAGTGGCTGCCGTGTGATAGATACCATCCTACAGACATCACACAGATACCATCCTACAGACAGACATCACACAGATACCATCCTACAGACAGACATCACACAGATACCATCCTACAGACAACACACAGATACCATCCTACAGACAGACATCACACAGATACCATCCTACAGACATCACACAGATACCATCCTACAGACAGACATCACATAGATACCATTCTACAGACAACACACAGATACCATCCTACAGACATCACACAGATACCATCCTACAGACATCATCCTAGAGACAACACACAGATACCATCCTACAGACATCACACAGACACCATCCTACAGACAGACAACACACAGATACAATCCTACAGACATCACACAGATACTTAGAACATCCTGCAGATAGAGTGTGTGTGTGTGCGTGTGCGTGTGTGTGTGTGTGTGTGTGTGTGTGTGTGTGTGTGTGTGGTGTCTAAGAAAGTAATTAACGTGTCAGTTGTCATGCCTGAGGAACTGCAGGTGTGGGAGAAGGGAGAGTGTGTGTGCACAGGATAACAGAGACATGCTGCTGCTTAGACACAGGGAAACACACACACACACACACGCACTTCCAGTTCTGCTTGAAAGTAGGTCACAAATGCAACGCTAGCTGGCACAAAGTCCTGGTCACGTGGTGTGAATCTGTAAAATATCCTGTTTGGGATGTTGTTTCTGGGGGGTTTCATCAGAAAGACTATGCAGCATGTTAGGAGCATGTTAGGAGCATGTTAGGAGCATGTTAGGAGCATGTTAGGAGCATGTTAGGAGCATATTAGGAGTGTCTAATTTTACAGCAAGAGTACAGTAGGAGTCTGATTAGATTTACAAGCCATCTCAATCCCAGTCCATCTCAGTCCATCTCAATCGCAGTCCATCTCAGGCCATCTCAATCCCAGTCCATCTCAGTCCATCTCAGGCCATCTTAGTCCATCCCAGGCCATCTCAATTCATTCCAGTCCATCTCAATTCATCCCAGTCCATCTCAGTCCATCCCAGTCCATCCCAGTCCATCTCAATTTCTCCCAGTCCATCTCAATTCATCCCAGTCCATCTCAATTCACCCCAGTCCATCTCAGTCCATCTCAATTCATCCCAGTCCATCTCAATTCATCCCAGTCCATCCCAGTCCATCTCAATTTCTCCCAGTCCATCTCAATTCATCCCAGTCCATCTCAATTCATCCCAGTCCATCTCAATTCATCCCAGTTCATCCCAGTCCATCTCAATTCATCCCAGTCCATCCCAGTCCATCTCAATTCATCTCATCGATGAGAACGCCTCTTTGCTCGTCACCTGTCCCCCGGTACTCCCCCAACACTCTCCCTGTCTTATCGCCCCCAACACTCTCCCTGTCTTATCAACACTCCCCTGTCTTATCGCACACTCTCCCTGTCTTATTGCTTATCGCCCCCAACACTTCCCTGTCTTACTGCCCCCAACGTTCTCCCTATCTTATCGCCCCAACACTCTCCCTGTCTTATCGCCCCCAACACTCTCCCTGTCTTAACCCCCTCTCCCTATCTTCTCTCCCCTTCTCTCCCCCAACCCTCTCCCTGTCTTCTCACCCCCAACCCTCTCCCTGTCTTCTCTCCCCCAACACTCTCCCTGTCTTCTCTCCCCCAACCCTCTCCCTGTCTTCTCTCCCCTGCAACCATCTCCTTGTCTTCTCTCCCCCAACACTCTCCCTGTCTTATCGCCCCCCAACCCTCTCCCTGTCTTCTCTCCCCCAACCCTCTCCCTGTCTTCTCTCCCCCAAACCCTCTCCCTGTCTTCTCTCCCCCCAACACTCTCCCTGTCTTCTCTCCCCCAACCTCTCCCTGTCTTATCGCCCCACCAAACCTCTCCCTGTCTTCTCTCCCCCAACCCTCTCCCTGTCTTCTCCCCCCAACCATCTCCCTTGTCTTCTCTCCCCCAACAACACTCTCCCTGTCTTCTCTCCCCCCAACCCTCTCCCTGTCTTCTCTCCCCCTCAACACTCTCCCTGTCTTCTCTCCCCCAACCATCTCCTTGTCTTCTCTCCCCCAACCATCTCCTTGTCTTCTCTCCCCCAACCCTCTCCTTGTCTTCTCTCCCCCAACCATCTCCCTGTCTTCTCTCCCCCAACCCTCTCCCTGTCTTCTCTCCCCCAACCATCTCTCTTCCTCTCCCTGTCTTCTCTCCCCCTCAACACTCTCCCTGTCTTCTCTCCCCCAACCCTTTCCCTGTCTTCTCTCCCCCAACACTCTCCCTGTCTTCTCTCCCCCAACCCTCTCCCTGTCTTCTCCCCCAACACTCTCCCTGTCTTATCGCCCCCAACCCTCTCCCTGTCTTCTCTCCCCCAACCCTCTCCCTGTCTTCTCCCCCCCAAACCTCACCTTGTCTTCTCTCCCCCCAACTCTCCCCCAACCCTCTCCCTGTATTCTCTCCCCCAACCCTCTCCCTGTCTTCTCTCCCCCAACCCTCTCCCTGTCTTTTCTCCCCCAACCCTCTCCCTGTCTTCTCTCCCCCCAACACTCTCCCTGTCTTCTCTCCCCCAACCATCTCCCTGTATTCTCTCCCCCAACCATCTCCTTGTTTGCCCCCTTCCCTCTCACTGATTAAATATTCTCCCTAATGAAGAACAATTGGCCCAGACTAAATTAACACGTCCTCCTATAGTTACAGGTCAAGTAGAGCATTTGCTCCTGTCAGGCTGTGTGCCTGTTTGTGTGCGTGTGTGCGCGCGCGCGCGTGTGTGTGTGTATGTGTGTGTGTGCGTCTGTGTGTGCTCTGCTTATTGATGTTTTTGTGTGCTATAGTGTGTGTGCGTGCGTGCGTGTGTGCGTGTGTGTGTGTGTGTGTGTGTGTGTGTGTATGGTAGCTGTCATAAATGAGAGCACTTCAGCCACAGAATACTACTCACTCACTCACTCACTCACTCACTCACTCACTCACTCACTCCCTCACGCTCACCTCTCTGTCAACCTAACCTGTGTGTCTGTCAAAACCGTCTGTCTGCCTGTAGTGTGGCTCAGTTGGTAGAGCACTTGCAACGCCAGGGTTGTGCATTTGATTCCCGCATGGGACCAGTACGAAAATATGAGAATATATTACACTTACTATTGTAAAGACACTCTGGATAAGAGTGACTGCTTAGTGACTCAAACGTCAACCTGTCTGTCACTACAGAATCTCTATAATATAGTGTATATATTCATGTAATATAGTGGGGAATTTCCCCTCATGTTGAAAACAAAAAATGCCATTGTCCTTTATCCATCAGACAAAACCGCAGTTGTACTGGGTAACAGAGGAGAGGTGGATGGGGTTGACGTGTCCCTAATCCACACTAGCACATATATCTACTACACAGAAAGAGTCCTCCTGACGAGTCCTCCTGACCACTAATTAACAGCCTGTTAACACCATTTTATGAAGGGTAGACTAACAACACGGCCCCGAAAGGAATTGCCTCCTTTGCCTCTTGTGTCTGAGTGTCAGCATGCACACTGTACCCTTCCTCCCTGGACTCTCGCCATCCCACGCCCGTCGCCATCCCACGCCCGTCACCATCCCACGCCCGTCGCCATCCCACGCCCGTCGCCATGTCCATCGCCATCCCACGTCCGTCGCCATCCCACGTCCGTCGCCATCCCACGCCCATCGCCATCCCACGCCCATCGCCATCCCACGCCCATCGCCATCCCACGCCCATCGCCATCCCACGCCCATCGCCATCCCACGCCCATCGCCATCCTACGCCCATCGCCATCCCACGCCCAGCGGCTCTATTTGCATAAAACTGTGTGGTTTTCCATTTGTCCCTGAAGAGCATGTCTCACGTATCACGCATGGCCGCCCGGCCTGCCAGTCAAGGCCACACAACTCTAACGTGACAGGCTAGAAGCATCCTCTGCACGCTCCACAGCGAGTCAGCCAGTCAGTTAGCGAATCAGTCAGCCAGACAGTCAGTTAGTGAATCAGTCAACCAGACAGTCAGTTAGCGAATCAGTCAACCAGACAGTCAGTTAGTGAATCAGTGAGCCAGACAGTCAGTTAGTGAATCAGTCAACCAGACAGTCAGTTAGTGAATCAGTCAGCCAGACAGTCAGTTAGTGAATCAGTCAGCCAGACAGTCAGTTAGTGAATCAGTCAGCCAGACAGTCAGTTAGTGAATCAGTCAGCCAGACAGTCAGTTAGTGAATCAGTCAGCCAGACAGTCAGTTAGTGAATCAGTCAGCCAGACAGTCAGTTAGTGAATCAGTCAGCCAGACAGTCAGTTAGTGAATCAGTTAGTGAATCAGCCAGACAGTCAGTTAGTGAATCAAACAACCAGACAGTCAGTTAGTGAATCAGTCAGTCAGTTAGTGAATCCAGAGACAGTCAGTTAGTGAATCAGTCAGCCAGACAGTCAGTTAGTGAATCAGTCAGCCAGACAGTCAGTTAGTGAATCAGTCAGCCAGACAGGCAGTTAGTGAATCAGTCAGCCAGACAGTCAGTTAGTGAATCGGTCAGCCATTTAGTGAATCGGTCAGCCAGTTAGTGAATCGGTCAGCCAGTTAGTGAATCGGTCAGCCAGTTAGTGAATCGGTCAGCCAGTTAGTGAATCGGTCAGCGAGTTAGCGAATCGGTCAGCCAGTTAGCGAATCGGTCAGCCAGTTAGTGAATCGGTCAGCCAGCCAAGTCAGCTTACCAGTGGTTCCCAACTGGTGGTCCGTGATTTTACATTACTTTTCACAATGCAAAATCCTTATAATAATAATAATAACAGGTATTTCATTTGCTACAGTCACTGATATATACTGAACAAAAATACGAACGCAACATGCAACAATTTCAATGATTTTACTGAGTGACATATAAGAACATATAAGAACATATAAGAACATTTGTGAATTTAAATAAATTCATTAGGTCCAAATAATTTTGGGAGGGCTTCGGCCAACCCACTTGGGAGCCAGGCCCAGCTAATCAGAATGAGTTTTTCCCCACAAAAGGGCTTTAATTACAGACAGAAATACTCCTCAGTTTCATCAGCTGTCTGGGTGGCTGGTTTCAAACGATCCAGCAGGTGAATAAGCCGGATGTGGAGGTCCTGGGCTGACGTGGTTACACGTGGTCTGCGGTTGTGAGGCTGGTTGGACATACTGCCAATTTCTCTAAAATGATGTTGGAGGCGGCTTATGGTAGAGAAATGAATATTAAATTATCTGGCAACAGCTCTGGTGGAGATTCCTGCAGTCAGCATGCCATTTGCACGCTTCATCACAACTTGAGACATCATTGGCACTGTGTTGTGTGACAAAACTGCACCTTTTAGAGTGGCCTTTTATTGCCCCCAGCACAAGGTGTACTGTGTAATGACTATGCTGTTTAATCAGCATCTTGATTTGCCACACCTGTCAGGTGGGTGGATTATCTTGGCAAAGGAGAAATGTTCACTAACATATGCAAAGGAGAAATGTTCACTAACATATTTACGCACCAGATTTTAGAGAAATAAGCTTTTTGTGCATGTGAAACATGTCTGGGATTTTGTGTTTCAGCTCATGTGTTTATATTTTTGCTAAGTGTAAAATTACCACCAGGATATTTTATGTAAAAAAATGATATGACCCTGGTGGTCCTCAAGAGCTTTTGACTGTGATTTGGTAGTTTTTTTTCCCCTTTATTTTACTAGGCAAGTAAGAACAAATTCTTATTTTCAATGACGGCCTATGAACAGTGGGTTAACTGCCTGTTCAGGGGCGGAACAACAGATTTTGTACCTTGTGGATTTGAACTTGCAACCTTTCGGTTACTAGTCCAATGCTCTAACCACTAGGCTACACTGCTGCCCCAGTTTGGTGGTTTGGTGAGTTGGTAGTTTGGTAGTTTGGTGATTTGGTGGTTTGGTGAGTTGGTAGTTTGGTAGTTTGGTGGTTTGTAGAGTTGGTAGTTTGGTAGTTTGGTGGTTTGGTGAGTTGGTAGTTTGGTGATTTGGTAGTTTGGTAGTTTGGTGATTTGGTGGTTTGGTGAGTTGGTAGTTTGGTAGTTTGGTGGTTTGGTGAGTTGGTAGTTTGGTAGTTTGGTAGTTTGGTGGTTTGGTGAGTTGGTAGTTTGGTAGTTTGGTAGTTTGGTACAGAAAATGATGGGAAGCGCTGCTGTATAACATTTTCACACTTTTGAGCCGAGCCCGGTTGATGGAGGAGGGGTTACAGTCACATAGCTGTGATGTTAATGGGAAGTGATCGAGATGTTTGACGAGGCGATGTGTTTACTCCGTGTTGTTCTTTAGGGCAGAGGGGGGTGTAGTGTGTCCTGAGCCAGTGTTTATCCCTAAGGGTATTTATGTGTGTGTCCTAATTCTGTGTGACTGTTGGTGTGTGTAGTGTGTAGTGTGTAGTGTGTGTCTGTGTGTGTGTGTGTGTGTGTGTGTGTGTGTGTGTGTCTGTGTGTGTGTGTGTGTGTGTGTGTGTGTCTGTGTGTGTGTGTGTGTGTGTCTGTGTGTGTGTGTGTGTGTGTGTGTCTGTGTCTGTGTGTGTGTGTGTGTGTGTCCTCCAGAGAGCAGCAGATCAGAATTCTAAGGGATTATTTGCAGCCTCGGCTCAGACTGCGTCATATGGAGAAATACATGAAGCTTTCAGATGGAACGCTCTGCTACTAGGATGAGTTAACATGGCCTCTTTAGCCCTCCACACACACAAACACACACACACACATGCACACACGCACGCACGCACACACACACGCAAATCTAATTGTATTCGTCACGTGTGTTAGAAGCTGTCTCGGAGCCTGTTGGTTCGAGACCTGACGCACCGATACCGCTTGCTAGACAATAACAGAGTGGCAGTCTGTGGCTCGGCAGAGTCCTTGACGATCTTCCAGGCCTTCCTCAGACACCGCCTGGTGTAGATGTCCTAAAGGGCAGGGCTGTACTGGGCCGTTCACACAATCTTTGCAGTTGTGGGCGGTGCAGTTTCGGTACCAAAATACAAATCGAATTGTGTTTTTGTCACATGCTTGGTAAACAACAGGCATAGACTAACTTGTAACTTCAACAATGAAAAATAAAAAATACGTAATAAAATAAAAAAGGAAAATAAAGCACATAATAATAAAATGTATATTAAATACACAATGAGTAATGATAACTAGATTATACACACAGGGTACCAGTACTGAGTAATGATAACTAGTCTATACACAGACCAGTACTGAGTAATAATAACTAGTCTATACACACAGGGTACCAGTACTGAGTAATAATAACTAGTCTATACACACAGGGTACCAGTACTGAGTAATGATAACTAGTCTATATACACAGGGTACCAGTACTGAGTAATAATAACTAGTCTATATACACAGGGTACCAGTACTGAGTAATAATAACTAGTCTATACACACAGGGTACCAGTACTGAGTAATAATAACTAGTCTATATACACAGGGTACCAGTACTGAGTAATAATAACTAGTCTATACACACAGGGTACCAGTACTGAGTAATAATAACTAGTCTATACACACAGGGTACCAGTACTGAGTAATGATAACTAGTCTATATACACACAGGGTACTGAGTAATGATAATTGTCTATATACACCAGTACTGAGTAATGATAACTAGTTTATATACACAGGGTACCAGTACTGAGTAATAATAACTAGTCTATATACACAGGGTACCAGTACTGAGTAATGATAACTAGTCTATATACACAGGGTACCAGTACTGAGTAATGATAACTAGATTATATACACAGGGTACCAGTACTGAGTAATGATAACTAGATTATATACACAGGGTACCAGTACTGAGTAATGATAACTAGATTATATACACAGGGTACCAGTACTGAGTAATGATAACTAGATTATATACACAGGGTACCAGTACTGAGTAATGATAACTAGATTATATACACAGGGTACCAGTACTGAGTAATGATAACTAGATTATATACACAGGGTACCAGTACTGAGTAATGATAACTGATAACTACCA
Organism: Oncorhynchus tshawytscha; assembly: GCF_018296145.1. Lineage (NCBI taxonomy): Eukaryota > Metazoa > Chordata > Actinopteri > Salmoniformes > Salmonidae > Oncorhynchus > Oncorhynchus tshawytscha. The sequence goes on along the minus strand of NC_056430.1, from coordinate 6,034,792 downwards.
GTACTGATATACACAGGGTACCAGTACTGAGTAATGATAACTAGTTATATACACAGGGTACCAGTACTGAGTAATGATAACTAGTCTATATACACAGGGTACCAGTACTGAGTAATGATAACTAGTCTATATACACAGGGTACCAGTACTGAGTAATGATAACTAGTCTATATACACAGGGTACCAGTACTGAGTAATATAACTAGTCTATATACACAGGGTACCAGTACTGAGTAATGATAACTAGTCTATATACACAGGGTACCAGTACTGAGTAATGATAACTAGTCTATATACACAGGGTACCAGTACTGAGTAATGATAACTAGTCTATATACACAGGGTACCAGTACTGAGTAATGATAACTAGTCTATATACACAGGGTACCAGTACTGAGTAATGATAACTAGTCTATATACACAGGGTACCAGTACTGAGTAATGATAACTAGTCTATATACACAGGGTACCAGTACTGAGTAATGATAACTAGTCTATATACACAGGGTACCAGTACTGAGTAATGATAACTAGTCTATATACACAGGGTACCAGTACTGAGTAATGATAACTAGTCTATATACACAGGGTACCAGTACTGAGTAATGATAACTAGATTATATACACAGGGTACCAGTACTGAGTAATGATAACTAGATTATATACACAGGGTACCAGTACTGAGTAATGATAACTAGATTATATACACAGGGTACCAGTACTGAGTAATGATAACTAGTCTATATACACAGGGTACCAGTACTGAGTAATGATAACTAGTCTATATACACAGGGTACCAGTACTGAGTAATGATAACTAGTCTATATACACAGGGTACCAGTACTGAGTAATGATAACTAGTCTATATACACAGGGTACCAGTACTGAGTAATGATAACTAGTCTATATACACAGGGTACCAGTACTGAGTAATGATAACTAGTCTATATACACAGGGTACCAGTACTGAGTAATGATAACTAGTCTATATACACAGGGTACCAGTACTGAGTAATGATAACTAGTCTATATACACAGGGTACCAGTACTGATAATGATAACACATATACACAGGGTACCAGTACTGAGTAATGATAACTAGTCTATATACACAGGGTACCAGTACTGAGTAATGATAACTAGTCTATATACACAGGGTACCAGTACTGAGTAATGATAACTAGTCTATATACACAGGGTACCAGTACTGAGTAATGATAACTAGTCTATATACACAGGGTACCAGTACTGAGTAATGATAACTAGTCTATATACACAGGGTACCAGTACTGAGTAATGATAACTAGTCTATATACACAGGGTACCAGTACTGAGTAATGATAACTAGTCTATATACACAGGGTACCAGTACTGAGTAATGATAACTAGTCTATATACACAGGGTACCAGTACTGAGTAATGATAACTAGTCTATATACACAGGGTACCAGTACTGAGTAATGATAACTAGTCTATATACACAGGGTACCAGTACTGAGTAATGATAACTAGTTATATACACAGGGTACCAGTACTGAGTAATGATAACTAGTCTATATACACAGGGTACCAGTACTGAGTAATGATAACTAGTCTATATACACAGGGTACCAGTACTGAGTAATGATAACTAGTCTATATACACAGGGTACCAGTACTGAGTAATGATAACTAGTCTATATACACAGGGTACCAGTACTGAGTAATGATAACTAGTCTATATACACAGGGTACCAGTACTGAGTAATGATAACTAGTCTATATACACAGGGTACCAGTACTGAGTAATGATAACTAGATTATATACACAGGGTACCAGTACTGAGTAATGATAACTAGTCTATATACACAGGGTACCAGTACTGAGTAATGATAACTAGTCTATATACACAGGGTACCAGTACTGAGTAATGATAACTAGATTATATACACAGGGTACCAGTACTGAGTAATGATAACTAGTCTATATACACAGGGTACCAGTACTGAGTAATGATAACTAGTCTATATACACAGGGTACCAGTACTGAGTAATGATAACTAGTCTATATACACAGGGTACCAGTACTGAGTAATGATAACTAGTCTATATACACAGGGTACCAGTACTGAGTAATGATAACTAGTCTATATATACACAGGGTACCAGTACTGAGTAATGATAACTAGTTTATATACACAGGGTACCAGTACTGAGTAATGATAACTAGTCTATATACACAGGGTACCAGTACTGAGTAATGATAACTAGTCTATATACACAGGGTACCAGTACTGAGTAATGATAACTAGTCTATATACACAGGGTACCAGTACTGAGTAATGATAACTAGTTTATATACACAGGGTACCAGTACTGAGTAATGATAACTAGGATCTATACACAGGGTACCAGTACTGAGTAATGATAACTAGTCTATATACACAGGGTACCAGTACTGAGTAATGATAACTAGTCTATATACACAGGGTACCAGTACTGAGTAATGATAACTAGTCTATATACACAGGGTACCAGTACTGAGTAATAATAACTAGTCTATATACACAGGGTACCAGTACTGAGTAATGATAACTAGTCTATATACACAGGGTACCAGTACTGAGTAATGATAACTAGTTTATATACACAGGTTACCAGTACTGAGTAATGATAACTAGTTTATATACACAGGGTACCAGTACTGAGTAATGATAACTAGTCTATATACACAGGGTACCAGTACTGAGTAATGATAACTAGTCTATATACACAGGGTACCAGTACTGAGTAATGATAACTAGTCTATATACACAGGGTACCAGTACTGAGTAATGATAACTAGTCTATATACACAGGGTACCAGTACTGAGTAATGATAACTAGGCTCTATACACAGGGTACCAGTACTGAGTAATGATAACTAGGCTCTATACACAGGGTACCAGTTCTGAGTAATGATAACTAGGCTCTATACACAGGGTACCAGTACTGAGTAATGATAACTAGTCTATATACACAGGGTACCAGTACTGAGTAATGATAACTAGTCTATATACACAGGGTACCAGTACTGAGTAATGATAACTAGATTGTATACACAGGGTACCAGTACTGAGTAATGATAACTAGTCTATATACACAGGGTACCAGTACTGAGTAATGATAACTAGGCTCTATACACAGGGTACCAGTACTGAGTAATGATAACTAGTCTATATACACAGGGTACCAGTACTGAGTAATGATAACTAGACTATATACACAGGGTACCAGTACTGAGTAATGATAACTAGTCTATATACACAGGGTACCAGTACTGAGTAATGATAACTAGTCTATATACACAGGGTACCAGTACTGAGTAATGATAACTAGTCTATATACACAGGGTACCAGTACTGAGTAATGATAACTAGATTATATACACAGGGTACCAGTACTGAGTAATGATAACTAGTCTATATACACAGGGTACCAGTACTGAGTAATGATAACTAGATTATATACACAGGGTACCAGTACTGAGTAATGATAACTAGTCTATATACACAGGGTACCAGTACTGAGTAATGATAACTAGTCTATATACACAGGGTACCAGTACTGAGTAATGATAACTAGTCTATATACACAGGGTACCAGTACTGAGTAATGATAACTAGTCTATATACACAGGGTACCAGTACTGAGTAATGATAACTAGTCTATATACACAGGGTACCAGTACTGAGTAATGATAACTAGATTATATACACAGGGTAGCAGTACTGAGTAATGATAACATGGCTCTATACACAGAGTATCAGTACTGAGTAATGATAACTAGATTATATACACGGGGTACCAGTACTGAGTAATGATAACTAGATTATATACACAAGGTACCAGTACTGAGTAATGATAACTAGATTATATACACAGGGTACCAGTACTGAGTAATGATAACTAGATTATATACACAGGGTACCAGTACTGAGTAATGATAACTAGGCTCTATACACATGGTACCAGTACTGAGCAATGATAACTAGATTATATACACAGGGTACCAGTACTGAGTAATGATAACTAGTCTATATACACAGGGTACCAGTACTGAGTAATGATAACTAGATTATATACACAGGGTACCAGTACTGAGTAATGATAACTAGTCTATATACACAGGGTACCAGTACTGAGTAATGATAACTAGTCTATATACACAGGGTACCAGTACTGAGTAATGACAACTAGATTATATACACAGGGTACCAGTACTGAGTAATGATAACTAGATTATATACACAGGGTACCAGTACTGAGTAATGATAACTAGGCTCTATACACAGGGTATCAGTTCTGAGTAATGATAACTAGGCTCTATTCACAGGGTATCAGTTCTGAGTAATGATAACTAGTCTATATACACAGGGTATCAGTACTGAGTAATGATAACTAGTCTATATACACAGGGTACCAGTACTGAGTAATGATAACTAGATTATATACACAGGGTACCAGTACTGAGTAATGATAACATGGCTCTATACAGAGGGTACCAGTACTGAGTAATGATAACTAGATTATATACACAGGGTACCAGTACTGAGTAATGATAACTAGGCTCTATACACAGGGTACCAGTACTGAGTAATGATAACTAGTCTATATACACAGGGTACCAGTACTGAGTAATGATAACTAGGCTCTATACACAGGGTACCAGTACTGAGTAATGATAACTAGATTATATAGATTATATACTGAGTAATGATAACTAGATTATATACACAGGGTACCAGTACTGAGTAATGATAACTAGTCTATATACACAGGGTACCAGTACTGAGTAATGATAACTAGATTATATACACAGGGTACCAGTACTGAGTAATGATAACATGGCTCTATACAGAGGGTACCAGTACTGAGTAATGATAACTAGATTATATACACAGGGTATCAGTACTGAGTAATGATAACTAGTCTATATACCAGTACAATGATAACTAGATTATATACACAGGGTACCAGTACTGAGTAATGATAACTAGATTATATACACAGGGTACCAGTACTGAGTAATGATAACATGGCTCTATACAGAGGGTACCAGTACTGAGTAATGATAACTAGATTATATACACAGGGTATCAGTACTGAGTAATGATAACTAGTCTATATACACAGAGTATCAGTACTGTTTAATGATAACTAGATTGTATACACAGGGTACCAGTACTGAGTAATGATAACTAGATTATATACACAGGGTATCAGTACTGAGTAATGATAACTAGGCTCTATACACAGGGTACCAGTTCTGAGTAATGATAACTAGTACTGCTATATACACAGGGTACCAGTACTGAGTAATGATAACTAGATTATACACAGGGTACCAGTACTGAGTAATGATAACTAGGCTCTATACACATGGTACCAGTACTGAGCAATGATAACTAGATTATATACACAGGGTACCAGTACTGAGTAATGATAACTAGTCTATATACACAGGGTACCATTACTGAGTAATGATAACTAGATTATATACACAGGGTACCAGTACTGAGTAATGATAACTAGTCTATATACACAGGGTACCAGTACTGAGTAATGATAACTAGATTATATACACAGGGTACCAGTACTGAGTAATGATAACTAGATTATATACACAGGGTACCAGTACCAGTACTACCAGTACTGAGTAATGATAACTAGTCTATATACACATACTGATAATGATAACTAGATTATATACAGGGTACCAGTACTGAGTAATGATAACTAGGCTCTATACACAGGGTACCAGTACTGAGTAATGATAACTAGGCTCTATACACAGGGTACCAGTACTGAGTCAATGAGTAATGATAACTAGATTATATACACAGGGTACCAGTACTGAGTAATGATAACTAGTCTATATACACAGGGTACCAGTACTCAGTAATGATAACTAGTCTATATACACAGGGTACCAGTACTGAGTAATGACAACTAGATTATATACACAGGGTACCAGTACTGAGTAATGATAACTAGTCTATATACACAGGGTCTGATAATGTGGTAATGATAACTTTATATACACAGGGGCGGTATGCAAACTGCAGTGGGTCCAGTTTCATCTGTGGATGTATTGGGGCGGTATGCAAACTGCAGTGGGTCCAGTTTCATCTGTGGATGTATTGGGGCGGTATGCAAACTGCAGTGGGTCCAGTTTCATCTGTGGATGTATTGGGGCGGTATGCAAACTGCAGTGGGTCCAGTTTCATCTGTGGATGTATTGGGGGCGGTATGCAAACTGCAGTGGGTCCAGTTTCATCTGTGGATGTATTGGGGCGGTATGCAAACTGCAGTGGGTCCAGTTTCATCTGTGGATCTATTGGGGCGGTATGCAAACTGCAGTGGGTCCAGTTTGTCAGGTGAGCTGGAACTGATGTGGTCCTTGACTAGTCTCTCAAAGCACTTCATGATGACAGAGGGAGTGCGATAGTCATTTAGACACACACACAGCACACACACACACACACACACACACACACACACACACACACACACACACACACACACACACACACACACACACACACACACACACACACACACACACACACACACACACACACACACACACACACACACACACATTAGTTGGAATGATGTCCTCCAGGGGCAGGGCTGTACCACTAGGAGCTATCATGAATCAGTCATGCATGAGGTCTGTGTGTGTGTGTGTGTTTGTGTGTCAGGGGGATGGATCCTGGTAGACAACCACTAATGGTCAACAGGCACCAAGGCACTGGGCTGCTTTTCATTCCCCTTTCATGTAAACGCAAGGGAGGGAGAGGGAGCCGTTAGTCCTGGCCTGTTTCTCAGTTCAGGAGGATGTCTCCTTCCCTCTGCACTCGTTCACTCCCTTCGGAGTCCCCTAATGACCCAGACACCTGAGCTGTGTCTCATTCCAGGAAGATATGTCCTTCCTTCCCCCTTCCCTAGGCCCTTGTTCGCTGAGTTGTCAAAATCATGCATCAAATGTACATTATCCCAGGGGCGTAGGCAAACACAATGTAAGTAACTTCATTTCTGTTCCCCTAACTGCCCTGAATGCCAACAAGAGTTATACTGTTAGCACTGAGGTGGTTTGCCTTAGTAGAAATTCCACTGTGTGCAGCTCACCCTGCACTATCAGCTCCAGTATAAATAACATGAGCATGTCTACTTCTGATAAGCTTCCCAGTAAAGTGCTAAAAATAGCCCACATTAACATACAGTACCAGTTAAAAGAGTCAAAGGATGGCTACTTTGAGGAATCTAAAATCTAAAATTACAAAAAAAAATTGGTTTTGGTCTTCACTATTATTCTGCAGTGTTTGAAAATCGTAAAACATAGAGAGAGAGAGAGAGACAGAGAGAGAGACAGAGAGAGAGAGAGAGACAGAGAGAGAGACAGAGAGAGAGACAGAGAGACAGACAGAGACAGAGACAGAGAGAGAGGGGGAGAGAGAGAGAGGGAGAGAGAGGGAGAGAGAGGGAGGTTGAGCTGTTGAGATGGGCACATGTCTGAGTAAGGTTGACACTGGCCTCTATTTAAAGAGATGAGCTGTACAGAGGGATAAAGAAAGAGAAAAGAGAGAGAGAGAGGGAGAGAGAGAGCTGCCTGTAGGGCTCCAATGTGTCTATGATCTATCTGACCATGCTCTGGGCCTCTCCTCCCTTCCCCTCACCTCCTCTTCTGTCCACCCCTCCTCTCTCCTTTCCTCTCCACCTCCTGTCCTCTCTGTGAAGGCAGAGTTGATGATCACAGTAATTTGGAGGATGGTAATGTCAGAAGTAATGCCAGGATGCTAGCACACAACACATAACTTTTGTTACCCCACTGTATTAGAGAGAGAGAGAGGGCGTTGCTAAGTGTATAGCAGTCACACTGATCTCTGAGTCAACAGAGTTATTCAAATACAGTTGAAGTTGGAAGTTTACATACACTTAGGTTGGAGTCATTAAAACTAGTTTTTCAACCACTCCACAAATTCCTTGAAAACAAACTATAATTTTGGCAAGTCGGTTAGGACATATACTTTATGCACGACAGAAGTCATTTTTCCAACAATTGTTTACACACAGATTATTTCACTTATAATTCACTGTATCACAATTCCAGTGGGTCAGACGTTTACATACACTAAGTTGACTGTGCCTATAAACAGCTTGGAAAATCCCAGAAAGTTATGTCATGGCTTTAGAAGCTTCTGATAGGCTAATTGACATAATTTGAGTCAATTGGAGGTGTACCTGTGTATGTATTTCAAGGCCTAACTTCAAACTCAGTGCCTCTTTGCTTGACATCATGGGAAAATCAAAAGAAATCTGCCAGACCTCACCCCAAAAATTGTAGACCTTCACAAGTCTGGTTGTGATTTCCAAATGCCTGAAGGTACCGCGCTCATCTGTACAAACAATAGTACGCATCATGGGACCACGCAGCCATCAAACATCTCAGGAAGGAGACGCGTTCTGTCTCCTAGAGATGAACGTACTTTGGGGGAAAAGTGCAAATCAATCCCAGAACAACAGCAAAGGACCTTGTGAAGATGCTGGAGGAAACATGTACAAAAGTATCTATATCCACAGCAAAACGAGTCCTATATCAACATAACCTGAAAGGCCGCTCAGCAAGGAAGAAGCAACTGCTCCAAAACCACCATAAAAAAGCCAGACTACGGTTTGCAACTGCACATGGGGACAAAGATTGTACTTTTTGGAGAAATGTCCTCTGGTCTGATGAAACAAAAATAGAACCGTTTGGCCATAACCTTTTTCATGTTTGGAGGAAAATGGGGGATGCTTGCAAATCGAAGAACACCTTCCCAACCGTGAAGCACGGGGGTGGCAGCATCATATTGTGGGGGTGCTTTGCTGTAGGAGGAACTGGTGCACTTCACAAAATAGATGGCATCATGAGGAAAGGAAAATTATGTGGATATATTGAAGCAACATCGCAAGACATCAGTCAGGAAGTGAAAGCTTGGTCACAAATGGGTCTTCCAAATGAACAATGACCTCAAGCATACTTCCAAAGTTGTGGCAAAATGGCTTAAGGACAACAAAGTCAATGTATTGGAGTGGCCATCACAAAGCCCTGACCTCAATCCTATAGAAACTTTGTGAGCAGAACTGAAAAAGCGTGTGCGAGCAAGGAGGCCTAGAAACCTGAATCAGGTACACCAGCTCTGTCAGGAGGAATGGGACAAAATTCACCCAACTTATTGTGGGAAGCTTGTGGAAGGCTACCCGAAACGTTTGACCTAAATTCAACAATTTAAAGGCAATGCTACCAAATACTAATTGAGTGTATGTAGAGGGCTATGTGAATGACTGACCCTGTAGCCCTGTAGAGGGCTGTGTGAATGACTGGCCCTGTAGCCCTGTAGAGGGCTGTGTGAATGACTGGCCCTGTAGAGGGCTGTGTGAATGACTGACCCTGTAGCCCAGTAGAGGGCTATGTTAATGACTGGCCCTGTAGAGGGCTATGTTAATGACTGGCCCTGTAGCCCTGTAGAGGGCTATGTTAATGACTGGCCCTGTAGCCCAGTAGAGGGCTGTGTGAATGACTGGCCCTGTAGCCCTGTAGAGGGCTATGTTAATGACTGGCCCTGTAGCCCTGTAGAGGGCTGTGTGAATGACTGGCCCTGTAGCCCTGTAGAGGGCTATGTTAATGACTGGCCCTGTAGCCCTGTAGAGGGCTATGTGAATGACTGGCCCTGTAGCCCTGTAGAGGGCTATGTGAATGACTGGCCCTGTAGCCCTGTAGAGGGCTGTGTGAATGACTGGCCCTGTAGCCCTGTAGAGGGCTATGTTAATGACTGGCCCTGTAGAGGGCTATGTGAATGACTGGCCCTGTAGAGGGCTATGTGAATGACTGGCCCTGTAGAGGGCTATGTGAATGACTGGCCCTGTCGCCCTGTAGAGGGCTATGTTAATGACTGGCCCTGTAGAGGGCTATGTTAATGACTGGCCCTGTAGAGGGCTATGTGAATGACTGGCCCTGTAGAGGGCTATGTGAATGACTGGCCCTGTAGAGGGCTATGTTAATGACTGGCCCAGTAGAGGGCTATGTGAATGACTGGCCCTGTAGCCCTGTAGAGGGCTATGTTAATGACTGGCCCTGTAGAGGGCTATGTTAATGACTGGCCCTGTAGAGGGCTATGTGAATGACTGGCCCTGTAGAGGGCTATGTGAATGACTGGCCCTGTAGAGGGCTATGTGAATGACTGGCCCTGTAGAGGGCTATGTGAATGACTGGCCCTGTAGCCCTGTAGAGGGCTATGTGAATGACTGGCCCTGTAGAGGGCTATGTGAATGACTGGCCCTGTAGCCCTGTAGAGGGCTATGTGAATGACTGGCCCTGTAGCCCTGTAGAGGGCTGTGTGAATGACTGGCCCTGTAGAGGGCTATGTGAATGACTGGCCCTGTAGCCCTGTAGAGGGTTATATGAATGACTGGCCCTGTAGCCCTGTAGAGGGTTATATGAATGACTGGCCCTGTAGCCCTGTAGAGGGCTATGTGAATGACTGGCCCTGTAGCCCTGTAGAGGGCTATGTGAATGACTGGCCCTGTAGCCCTGTAGAGGGCTATGTGAATGACTGGCCCAGTAGGGGGCTATGTGAATGACTGGCCCTGTAGAGGGCTATGTGAATGACTGGCCCTGTAGAGGGCTATGTGAATGACTGACCCTGTAGAGGGCTATGTGAATGACTGGCCCTGTAGAGGGCTATGTGAATGACTGGCCCTGTAGAGGGCAATGTGAATGACTGGCCCTGTAGAGGGCTATGTTAATGACTGGCCCTGTAGAGGGCTATGTGAATGACTGGCCCTGTAGAGGGCTATGTGAATGACTGGCCCTGTAGAGGGCTATGTGAATGACTGGCCCTGTAGAGGGCTATGTGAATGACTGGCCCTGTAGCCCTGTAGAGGGCTATGTGAATGACTGGCCCTGTAGCCCTGTAGAGGGCTATGTGAATGACTGGCCCTGTAGCCCTGTAGAGGGCTATGTGAATGACTGGCCCTGTAGCCCTGTAGAGGGCTATGTGAATGACTGGCCCTGTAGCCCTGTAGAGGGCTATGTGAATGACTGGCCCTGTAGCCCTGTAGAGGGCTATGTGAATGACTGGCCCTGTAGCCCTGTAGAGGGCTATGTGAATGACTGGCCCTGTAGCCCTGTAGAGGGCTATGTGAATGACTGGCCCTGTAGCCCTGTAGAGGGCTATGTGAATGACTGGCCCTGTAGCCCTGTAGAGGGCTATGTGAATGACTGGCCCTGTAGCCCTGTAGAGGGCTATGTGAATGACTGGCCCTGTAGCCCTGTAGAGGGCTATGTGAATGACTGGCCCTGTAGCCCTGTAGAGGGCTATGTGAATGACTGGCCCTGTAGCCCTGTAGAGGGCTGTGTGAATGACTGGCCCTGTAGCCCTGTAGAGGGCTGTGTGAATGACTGGCCCTGTAGCCCTGTAGAGGGCTGTGTGAATGACTGGCCCTGTAGCCCTGTAGAGGGCTGTGTGAATGACTGGCCCTGTAGCCCTGTAGAGGGCTATGTGAATGACTGGCCCTGTAGCCCTGTAGAGGGCTATGTGAATGACTGGCCCTGTAGCCCTGTAGAGGGCTATGTGAATGACTGGCCCTGTAGCCCTGTAGAGGGCTGTGTGAATGACTGGCCCTGTAGAGGGCTATGTGAATGACTGGCCCTGTAGCCCTGTAGAGGGCTATGTTAATGACTGGCCCTGTAGAGGGTTATATGAATGACTGGCCCTGTAGCCCTGTAGAGGGCTATGTGAATGACTGGCCCTGTAGAGGGCTATGTTAATGACTGGCCCTGTAGAGGGTTATATGAATGACTGGCCCTGTAGCCCTGTAGAGGGCTATGTGAATGACTGGCCCTGTAGCCCTGTAGAGGGCTATGTGAATGACTGGCCCTGTAGCCCTGTAGAGGGCTATGTGAATGACTGGCCCTGTAGCCCTGTAGAGGGCTATGTGAATGACTGGCCCTGTAGCCCTGTAGAGGGCTATGTGAATGACTGGCCCTGTAGCCCTGTAGAGGGCTATGTGAATGACTGGCCCTGTAGCCCTGTAGAGGGCTATGTGAATGACTGGCCCTGTAGCCCTGTAGAGGGCTATGTGAATGACTGTGGCTGACTGGCAGTTAAATGGCCCTGGCAATATTGACCACTTAAAGGGTCTCATGATTGGATGAGATTCATCTCAGGGTCTCATGATTGGAGGAGATTCATCTCATGGTCTCATGATCGGAGGTGATTCATCTCAGGGTCTCATGATTGGAGGAGATTCATCTCAGGGTCTCATGATTGGATGAGATTCATCTCAGGGTCTCATGATTGGAGGAGATTAATCTCCGGGTCTCATGATTGGAGGAGATTCATCTCAGGGTCTCATGATTGGAGGAGATTTATCTCAGGTTCTCATGATTGGAGGAGATTCATCTCAGGGTCTCATGATTGGAGGAGATTCATCTCAGGGTCTGAAGAGTGGAGTGGAGCAGCTGAGTGTGTGTTTGTGTGTGTGTGTGTGTGTGTGTGTGTAGCCAGCCCGGAGGACTAGACAGAGAGCGTCAGACAGGGAATCCTTCCTGCCATATACCACTTAGCCAGGCGTCAACAGAGCATGCCTAGACTGACGGCCCAGACTGACGACCCAGATTGACGACCCAGTCTGACGCCCCAGACTGATGACCCAGATTGACGACCCAGAATGACGACCCAGACTGACAACACAGACGAAAAGCCCAGACTGACGACCCAGACTGACGGCCCAGACTGAGACTGACGGCCCAGACTGACGACCCAGACTGACGACACAGACTAAAAGCCCAGACTGACGACCCAGACTGACGACCCAGACTGACAGCACAGACTAAAAGCCCAGACTGACGACCCAGACTGTTGACCCAGACTGATGGCCCAGACTGACGGCCCAGACTGACGACCTAGACTGACGACCCAGACTGACGACCCAGACTGATGACCGAGACTGATGACCCAGACTGATGACCCAGACTGATGACCCAGACTGACGGCCCAGATTGACGACCCAAACTGATGACCCAGACTGACGACCCAGACTGACGGCCCAGACTGATGACCCAGACTGACGACCCAGACTGACGACCCAGATTGACGGCCCAAACTGATGACCCAGACTGACGACCCAGACTGACGACCCAGACTGACGACACAGACTAAAAGCCCAGACTGACGACCCAGACTGATGACCCAGATTGACGACCCAGACTGACAACACAGACTAAAAGCCCAGACTGACGACCCAGACTGATGACCCAGACTGACGACCCAGACTGACGGCCCAGACTGACAACACAGACTAAAAGCCCAGACTGACAACCCAGACTGATGACCCAGACTGATGGCCCAGACTGATGACCCAGACTGACGACCCAGATTGACGACCCAAACTGATGACCCAGACTGACGACCCAGACTGGCGACCCAGACTGACGACACAGACTAAAAGCCCAGACTGACGACCCAGACTGATGACCCAGATTGACGACCCAGACTGACAACCCAGACTGACAACACAGACTAAAAGCCCAG